>NC_057011.1:335325-363967 GCF_000002595.2 Chlamydomonas reinhardtii | reverse complement strand
CACACACACACACCCATGAAACAAGCCTACCAAACCAAAACCCCCCCCACCAGCCCTCACCGTCTTTGACCAGGGCGTGGAAGTCAAAGTCGTACGCCAGCCCCATCTTCTCGATGAACATCAGCCGTACGTTGTGGTACATGGGCTGACTCACGCTCACACTGAACTGCGCGAATATGCTGCTGCCCAGGCTCTTGCCGTGCCGCGCCGCGCGCGTGGCCAAGCCCGCCGCCGCCGCGGCGGCGGCGCGGAGCCGGCCTGCGGCGGGCGCGCCGGGGCCACCGGCGGCGACGGCGGCGGCGGCGGCTCGCTTGTCGTCGCTCGACACAGCCAGTGCGGAGGAGGTCATGGCGTTGATGAGCGAGCTGCATTGGGTTGAAGAGGCAACGAGGTTAAGGGTGTAAGATGGTGCTTTTGCCAATAAGGCAAAGCGGTAGAAAATTTGGTAGTCTCGGAGTTGGCAGGGGAGCCAAGGCCACGGGAGCCAGCATACCACTGGCCGTTGAGGCACGGACGCCGAAGCAACGGCCCTCTCCCCCTTTCTTCCTAGTTGTCATGGACATTGTGCCAGCCCACAGTCAACGTCGCCCAGGCTCGCAACGACGACGGTCTGGGCCCTAGCTTCAGTCACACGATAGGAGAACACACGCGCGAGAATACTTCCTTTCTCATGGGATGGTGGAAGCATCTCCCACACACACGCACACACACCCTCATACCTCCCCGGCTCACCGCGACATTGTCTCGTACATGACCTTGACATCGCCCGCGCCGCTCTTGCGCGCCTCCTCCAGCGCCGCCTCCTCCCATTTGCGCCACAGCCCCACCTGCAGCACCGCACACCGCACTAGTCAGCAGCGGCGGCTGCGGCATCACCAGCGGCAGCGGCGGCGGCGGCGGCACCAGGAACAACGGCACCAGCAGCAGCGGCCGCGGCATGGTAACACGGCCAGGCACAACACCGCGTGAGCAAGTTCGCCACATGGGGAAGCTTCAACAACACCCGCACCCCCCCCCCCGCAGAAATTGACGGCCCCCCTCCAGTGGCCCCCCTCCAGTTCCCACCTTGCGCAGGGTGAGAGCGATGGTGACGGCGCAGTAGAGGATGTGCGTCACCGCCACCGCGAAGATGAAGTAGTGCGTCTGCGCGGACACGCAGGGACGAGCGGACACACAGCGACAGCGACAGCGACAGGATTGACGCGTCAGGATTTGTTGCGTCGGATGTGGGTTCGTGAGAGGGTGGTAGGCTGGTGGGGTTTGGCGGCCACGTGTGCGGCAAAGGCGGGCGAAAGCTTGCAGCCGGGTTTGCGCGGCGGCAGCACGACACTGCAGTACTACTGCACTGCTCCATGCGCAGCCCGTCACCGAGTTTGGCGTGCCAGTGGGCGTTTGCACTGCACTGCGCGGCACTGGCTCAGTGGCGGCGGCGCCTCGCCATGTTTGCAGTTGTAGTGTGTGGCGTTACTCGAATGGCGCACCTGCCCACCGTAAGGGCGCCTTGGCTGCATGGGGCTGCACGTGGCTGCATGGGCGGCCTGCACCGCGTGGGAGCCGGCACGTGCCGCTCCCGTGGCCCGCGCTCGTCCCCCCCCCCGCTCTCACCCACGTAGTTTGTTGGGCTCGGGCACAGAACAACCCCCGTGCTTATTGCAAACCTTTCGCACGAACGGCTTCATTACCCCCCCCCCCCTTGGGACCAATTTGGCTCGGGCACAAAACCCTAACCCCCCTCCCCGGCCCATCCCCTGCAGCTGCCCACGACCCCACCTCATGCTGCACAGACACCGGCCACAGCGGCTCCCTCCCCGCGCCGCAAGCGTCTACGAGGTTGTACTTGAGCTTGTACTTGTAGTAGCTGGAGCCGCTGGTCTGCGGAATGCATATCTTCGCGAGCTCCTCCTGCGATGGCGGGTGGCGCAGGGTGTGCGTGGCCGAGCTACCCCACCCCGTGACTTCACCCAGACAGCACCGCCCCAACAGGACATAACGAAACGCAGAAACGCATCCTAATACAGTAGAGAGAGTTGAGATGGGCGCAACATTCAAAACGCGGCTGAACCAGCACAATCGGTCGCCAGACTCGCCACGACTGGTAGCCCTCAGCAAATTCAGCCCACCACAAAAGGACGGTCATGATTACCTGGGTGACCGACAGGAGCAGCGACAAGAAGCCGAGATAAAGCAGCTCGTTCTTCAAAGCGCGGAAGGCCGTCAGTAGTCCTTTCCGCTTCTTGAGGCGTTTTTCAACTAGCTCGATACATTTTTCAAAGCATAGCGTCACTATAACAAAGCCGACGAGCAGCAACGCAACTCTCCAGCCTTCTATAGCCACAATACTTGGGCCTGCCGCCATTTCCCAGCAGCTAGGCGAAGGCTATTTAGAGCCTGCCTGAGTTTCAACAGTGTGGCAACAACATGTCGATGGAGCTCGTGGAAAGCGTTTTTGCAGTCTTGCAATCCCTATAGCTGCATCTCCTCGTTATTATCTATTCTAATAGCGCACGAGTGTGGCAGTGGCCGCGAAGAACAGTCGTCATCCAAGGCATGAAAGCCTGGGCACGGCACCACCCAGCACTGCCCCCGCCCAGCCCCTCCCAGCCCCGCACTGCCCCGCCGTCCCAGATCCCCGCACTACACAATGCCAGCATGCTGCCTCATTACGCAGTACTGCCTTCTGTTGGTGGTTGCAGTTCCCTGGCCAACACTGTTGTGGCGGTGCGGCGGCCAGAGGGCATGGCAGCACGCGGCGACGGGTGTATGTGGCTAAGCCCCAGACAAGAAGGTAAACCCTGCAGGCAAGTACAACAACCATATACGTGCAGGAATCATGTGAGGGCACCTCGCACATCCGCGCTCATCTCCCTTCCAGAGGGATGCAGACCAGGCTTGCGGAACAAATCCAGCGACAGGGGCCTGGGTACACATCCTGAGCCGCGAGCTATCCATCGGCGGTCCGCCTGCCATAGGTTATAGCTGCCGTGGGGGAAGGGGTGCAATCCCGGCTGGGCGACCTCCACATCCTGGCGAGGCGACATCCACATCCTGCCGGGGCGACATCCTACTGCCGCCCCTGCCCCCCGGGGCGACATCCTGCTGCCGCCCCTGGCCCCTGGGGCGACATCCTACTGCCCCCCTCCCCCCCGCGCCCAGGCGAGCCCAAATTAGTAGCTCCGGACCAAATCGCGTGCCCAGCTGCTGGGCGGTAGCGACATACTCTGCATCCCTCCGTCCCTTCCGTGCCTCAGTGGCACCCCTCAGTGGCACGGATCGGCTCGCTCGGGGAACCACGCATGCAGGGTCGCAGAGGGAGCTGAAGCCAAGGGCACCATATGAGTGCAGGCATAATTTATGAAGTGGCAGTTCGAGCACGCGCGCATGCAGAGACCATCCGGTGCTCCTAACGACCGTACCCTTGCAGGACTGCCTTTGTAAATCCTTCAACCGCACATCTACAGCTTCTATCAAGACCATTACAGCCTTCCATTAAAGAACGCAGCCTGCGTGCGAACCGCCCACTATGTTTGCGATGCTGCGACGGGTTCCAACAAGCCGTATGACGAATCTTCTACTGCAATTTGGTCGCGATACACAGGTTATGGATTCTACACCTATCAAAGGCGACCAGAATTTGCTATTGCAGCAGTCTACCACGCCAGCTTCAATAGTGCAGGGTTCCCTTTCTTTGTAATATCGAAGCGTAGACAATCCACAACATGGATGAGGCTATAGGTCAACGATAGCAACGAGCTAATCGTGCTAAGGGCAAGCCTGGGCGGGTTCAGGGCTAGTACTGCCATCCATGCCGGTGTCACGAGCCCCAAGCGTCGGTAGCCCGCGCCAAATCGAAGATGTGGATTCAAGTGCAGGCAGTGTCACATCTACTGTGTTACAGCCTCCAGGCGGGCCAGCGGCGGCAAGGCCAATACGTACCACCTCCTTTGCCCAGTTTCAGCTCAATCTCACGTCACTGACATCTCGTGGAGAACGTCTGAAGCCGCCGCGCACGCAAACCAAAGTGGAAACATCAATTTGGGACTTAGCTTCAACGAGGGCAAAGTCAGACCCAAATGCTGAAGTTCAGCAGCAATCGGGCCTACGCAACTTGCGCGCGCGTGTAAATCAGGACGCCAAGGTGAGCGCCCGGTGTAGCGAAGCGACGTGCCGAACGTTTTGTCTCCAGGTTACCAACAGTCACAGGCTTGTGTGACGCTGCCTGCACATGCGTTGCACCATGATATAACGCTGCCGATAAGCTATTAGGTTCCATGCCAAAATTGCACTATCGCTCTGCGACAGTTCGTATGCGGGTACGCGACACTCGAGCAGTGCCCCACGTGCCCGTGCAGGTAGTTTTTTCTCGCACGTCGCCCGCGCGTCCAAAACCTTCTCCCTCTTTCCCTCGCGCTTGTCCTCCTCGCAGACGCTCGGCCGTACGATCCGCCAATATCCGGGGGTGCTGCTGCTGCCGCTGCTGGCGTGGGTGCTGCTGGCAGCCGGCGGCATCCTGGCAGTGTGGTTCACGGCTGAGCGGGAGGCCAGCCACCGGCGGGAGCTGGCAGGGCAGGTGGGTGGGGCCGTGGAAATGATGCTGCTGGCACACCGCGTGTAGAGGGGCGGACTGCGTGTCGGCAAGGCTTGCCCGTGCGTGTTTGCGTGCGCTTGGGCTGCCGGTGAATATGCCGCCGTGTCCCGAACCAACTACCTTACGTGCCCCACTGTACCGACACACACACACACACACACACACACACACACACACACACACACACACACACACACACACACACACACACACACACACACACACACACACACACACACACACACACACACACACACACACACACACACACACACACACACACACACACACACACACACACACACACACACACACACCCGTGCCCTGCCCTGCCTTGCCCTGCCCCTTTCATCTGCCTCACGCCTGACCTCATTTCGCGCACCTCACGCCTCACGTAACCACCACTCTCCCTACCTCCTGCCTACCTACCCACCCACCCTAGATTGCCGTCGACAAGGGTATGTTCCTGGAGACGGAGCTGGCCAAGGCGTTCCTGCCCGCATACGTGTGCAGTGTGTGAGTACATTGCTGCTAGGGGCGGGCGGGCGGTGCAGGGGCACCGCCGCCGCCAACTGTGGCGTGCGTGCTTGCAAGCGCGGCTCCAAGCGCACATAGCATGGACCAGACTCTTTGCGTACGTGACAATGCTATACGGTACTATGCACAGTGAAAAATGGCATACATGTCATTTTATTGACGAGTGTTGCGGAACTAATGCGTACGTAGACCAGAGCGGATGTCATTGGTGCCGACTTACTAGGGCTGCTAGTAGTGCGCGGCAAGGCAACAAGGTGCTGTGGATGCCCAGTAGGCGCAGTGGAGTGGGATGCAAGGGACCCCACCTGGACACCCCACTTGCCACGGCGGCAGCGCCAACTCGCGCACATACGGAGACAGGCAGGCAGTGATCACGCACGGCGCTCCCGGGTGTTGTGCGCTATCCTTACAGTAAAAGAACTAGCTAGTTGGCCGCAAACACCTATTACGCATCCAGGCACTACACCGGGCAGGCAGGCGGTAGGTCGTCACAGTGGTAGTGGCGGGCGATCCATCACCACCCACCACGCAGTGCTCTGCTCTGCTCTGGCGCTGGCGCCCTCGCCCTGCAGGTACGTGCGGCGGGATCCGTCCTGGGCGGCCGTGAACCGGAGCTTCGCGCCCACAGCCCTGGAGATGATCCGGTGCGGGGGCTGGGGGAGGGGGAGGGGGAAGGGGGATTGGGCTCGTTGTAAGAACCAAGGAAGCATGCGGCGAAGAGGGATGGGCCATGGGACACGCGTACCGGAACGCAGGAGATACGGTACAGTATGTTGCAGTGCGCTGGTGGGCAAGGCTGGCCGTGGAATGCATTACTACCGACTGGTTAGTTGGACTCCTTTGCCTAAGCCTCGACGCCCCATCTTGCACAACCGCAGGCTGTCTAACGCAGGTTCAGTGCTCACACTCTCGCTCATACCCAACGGGTAGGTTGGGGCGTGCACGCTTGCGTGTTTGCGTGGATGAGCCTTGGGTGCCCTAGCAGGGCCGTTTGTGCGGGTCGCGCGCGGGTCGCCATACATCCGTGCAGAACCGCATGTGCGCCCACCCACCCACTCGCGCGCGTACACGCACACGCACACAGGGTCATCTACGCCATGGTGCCGTTGAAAGGCAGCAGCCCAAGTGACGACCCCAACTGGCGGGCCATTGGAAAGGACTGGCTGCAGGACAGGTGCGGGCAGGCGTGTGTGTGTGTGTGTGTGTGTGTGTGTGTGTGTGTGTGTGTGTGTGTGTGTGTGTGTGTGTGTGTGTGTGTGCGGGCGGTTGGGCATGCGTGAGCGGGCGAGCGGGAACACGCACCACACCGCACCGACCAATCTTGGCCGTTGTGCTTGCGTTCGTGTGTGTTCATCGTGTGCACGGTACCCACCATCACTGCTGCACCGGCGCAGCATGTGCACCTGCGCACCTGCGCACACTGATGCAGTAATCCCACCCACACAGGTACAACCAAGACAAGGTGCTAGCCGCGCTCCAAACGCGCAACCTCACCATCATTGGGCCCTTCAACCTGACGCAGGGTGCGTTATTCACGGGTCTGTTTCGAGTCCTGGGCTTCAATCGTTCACTTGGGGCTTCATTTGGATCAGTTGATTGGCCGCGTCTCTGGCGCACCTTATCCACACATCCACCCGCCCACCCACCGAGCACACACACGTCTGCTGCATGAACCGCTAGCCCGCACCAACCCTGGCCCTCTCTCACACACATACTCTCTCTCTCTCTTCAACGCACGCACACACACACACACACACACACACACACACACAGGCGGCATCGGCATGGTGGCAATGCTGTCCATCAACATCCCCGACTCCCCGCCCGACGCGACCTTCGACATCCCGCCCTACGTGCACGGCGCGCTGGGCGCCTGGCAGACCCCGCCGCGCACCCAGGTCGGACCCAACGTCACCGCCACGCCCTTCGCGCCGTACATGTACGACAACGCCACACGCAGCCGCTGGTGGGGCCTGACCACTGTGCTCATCAGCTGGGACATACTGCGAGACAAGGTGCGTGCTGTGTAGCTGGGGGGGGGGTGGCGGGAAGCGGGGAGGAGCAGGGAGAAGGGGGTGCAAGGCGATGGGAACAGGCAACAGCGGGCAATGCATCAGGCGTACGTGAGGGGTTCCGTACCGAGGACCGAAGGAGGGAGGGGGGAAGCTGCGGCGGGGGATATGGCGGGCCGGGATATACGAGGATGCAGCCACCTGCCTTCACAGCCTTGGCATTACACCCAGTTCATACGGTATCCCCGGGTACCCACCATCCTGCAACCGCCACACACACACACACACACGCCCCGACCTCCCCTCCCCTTCCCTCCCCCCGTCAGGTGGCGCGGCTGGACGACTTGGAGGCGCTGGGCTACCGCTACCTGCTCAGCCGGCCCGCGGAGGCCGTGGAGCTGGCGGCGGCACGGCCGGGTGCGTGAGGCGTGCGTGCTGGCGGGGCTAAGGGGAGAGGGAGGGAGCGGGATTGGGGACACACACGCGCGCACGCACACATACACACACACCGCATGTGTGCACAACTGCCCTTCCGCGACACGGCACGCCATGGCCTTATTACCTGCCGCGCACATGCACATGCACACACGCACGAACACACCAAGCACAGTGTCCCAATGATCCTTTCCCTTTGATTGCGTCTTCCTAACACATACAGTCTCTGTCGTCTCTCTCCCACACGCACACAGACCTGGCGGCCGGCGGGGGAAGCCACAGCCTGGCTGTGGCCTGGAGCGCCTCGCTGCAGCCGGTGGGCGACAACACCACCAACAACCGGGCGCCGCCACCCAGGCCGGGGGCGGCGCGGCCGCTCATTTACTTCGACCTGGAGCAGGTGGCTGGTTGGTTGGGTGGTAGTGGTTTGCTAGGTGGTTCGGCGCAGCTTCATTCTGCCTTTTCCTCGGCGGCCCTGCTGCCTGACCGCGTCTCCTTCTTGCCAGCCCACCAGCCACCCATGCAACACGCCCCCCCCCACACACACATATTTTCACTCACGCACAAACCACACACGCAACCTCAGCGGCTGTCGGACCCGGTGCATGTGGGTGTGGTGGTGGAGGGCGCCGCAATGGACCTGTACCTGGAGCCCAGGAGCGGCCGGTGGGTGCCCGGTAGGTGCGGCGGGGCGGGACCACGGGTCGGGGAGGGCGGTGGGTGCCCGGTAGGTGCGGGGCGGGACCACGGTCGGGGAGGGCGGTGGGTGCCCGGTAGGTGCGGGGCGGGACCACGGGTCGGGGAGGGCGGTGGGTGCCCGGTAGGTGCGGGGCGGGACCACGGGTCGGTGGGCGGGGCGGTTGGTGGGGCGGGTGAGTAGGCGGTTGGTGGGGGGCTGCGGGCAGCAGCTGCTGCTGGTTGGGCTGTGTGGGGGTTAGTCGGAACTGGCGGCGTGGTCGGGTTGAGTGGGCGGGGCGGCGTGCGGATTGATGCCGAGCGAGGACGTGGATGGACTGGACTAGCCACGCCACAGCGTCCAAAACCAAACATCATCAAACGCACCCAAAGCTGATAATCAGTTTTCCGTACTGCGCATTATGATCACAAACACAGACTGGCGCAACCCGCTGTTTGCGGCGGTGACGGTGGTGAGTCTACTCGTGGCGCTGCTGCTGTTTGTGATCATGGTCGGCCGTCGCTTCCACCTGCGCCTGCTGCACGCCATGCTGCCCAAGAAGGTGCGTGTGTGTTTGCATGTGTGTGTGTGTGTGTGTGTGTGCGTGTGTGTATGTGTGTGACGAAACGGCATATGGCGGCGGGGAAATAAACGGGCATGTTTGGAGACGTAGCAGCAGGGCGCGTGGAACAGGCGGTAGAGAGGGAAGGAGGGGAGCCAGTGGGCAGTCCTTAACACGGCTCCAACTTCTGGTGTGGGGGGGAGGGAGCAAGAGCGCATGCGGCCCCCTAGTGGTGATGAGCCTTTCTCTCACACTTCCAGTTGCCTCTGCAACTCAATCTTGTGTGCAGGTCATTAGCACCTTGCGCCGCGGCGACATCTTTGCGGAGAGCTTTGGTGAGAGGTGCCCAGCTGACTTGTTACTAGTTCATTGTGTCCGTGTGCTTAATTGCTTGTGTGCGTGTGCTCAATTGTACCGATCCACAACGACCCCGCAAGCAATCTGACGACCCGCTCTGAGCTGCCGCCTGCTGCTGTGCAACGCCCTGCCCCGCAGAAACGGTCACCATCTTGTTCAGCGAGTGAGTTCTGCTGATGATGATGCTGATTGGTTCCCCGCTGAAATTCGCTGACGGGGGAGGGGGACTGCTGCGGGACCGGCAAATAAACCTGAATTCTTCCCACAACCGTTCTGTGTGTGTATCCGCCGCTGCTACTTTCGTTCGCTCGCTCGCAGCATTGTGTCGTACACTGACATCAGCGCCCAGATGGCGCCCATTGATGTCGTACGCATGCTGGACGAGCTGTACCGCGGATTTGGTGCGTGAGGGGTGCATGGAGGTGGCGAGAAAGAAAGTGTGCGTGCACGTGCGTGCATACCTATGTACCCTAAGGCCGTAGACAAGTGGTGTGGGGAGAGATGAGGAGGCGGGCCTGGCCCACTATACGCCCCCGCCACTACCAAACCTCTTGCCGAACCTATGTCTCTAAGGGACGCCGGGCCTGTGTGCGTGTGCACAAGGTAGGGATATGTGATGAATACGGTACTGAACCGAGTGAACATGCAGCAGGGTCAGCAGGGCGTACGGCAATTGCGGCGGCCTGCAGCCCAACATCCCAGCGGCTCGTCCAGTCAAGCAAGCGATACACCTGACTCGCACCTTGCTCACCACCCACATGCGCAGACGGCCTGTGTGAGAAGCACAAGCTATACAAGGTGGAGACCATCGGAGGTGGGTGCATTTCAGTCAAAGCAGGGGTGCAGCACATCAGGGGTCACACCAGCGGAGGCACCCGCTACAACAACCTAGCCCCGCGCACCACCCTGCACATCGTGCCTGCACCCCGGCGGTGTCTCGGTGTCAACCTGTGCTTCCCCCTTCACTTCTTAATCAATCATGAATGCAACCCCTCCCCCCCAGACGCCTTCATGGCGGTGGGCGGCGCCCCCGACGCAGAGGCGGCGCCCCTGGCGGCGGCACGTGTGGCGCGGCTGGCCCTGGACATGGTGGAGCTGACCCGGTGGGTGCGGGGGGGGGTTAACTCTGGACCAATTCTGATGTGTGGGCACAGACAACTGTGTGTAAGGCCGCTACGCATGCGCGTGGGGCCGATACCAATCATGTTTAGCGTACGCGGCAGGCGGGTACACCACGGTACTGTTGGACCTGCTGGTGACGTGTGTGGTGCGTGTGCTTGGGTGCGGGGATATGCCGAGCGACATGCTTTCCTCTCACAGGCGCCCATCAATCCCAGGGCACCCCTGAGCAATCCCCTCCCCCTCCTCCTGCTGCTGTCGCGCCGCCCTGCCTGCTGCAGGACCACGGTGCTGTCTGGCGGGCAGGTGGTGCGCATCCGCGTGGGCCTGCACAGCGGCCCCGTGGTGGCGGCGGTGGTGGGCAGCAAGATGCCGCGGTACTGCCTGTTCGGGGGTGAGCGGCGGCGGATGGAGCTGGTGGTGGTGGAGTGGATGGATGGGGGCGTGGTGGTCCCAGGGGCAGGGGCGGGGATGTAGGCAACCCTGGTGGGTGCATAGGCGGGGATGTAGGCACACCTGGATGCAGGGGAGTGGGTGCAGGGGCGGGGGTGTAAGGCAGCGGTTGTACTTCGAGAGGCAATGACGTCCATTACTTAATACTAATGGCAGGTGCAACTGCGCTGTAGTAGTGTAGCGTGAGGTGCTAGACAAAAGGCGTTGGCCTACCTCATTAATCTTCATTGACCGCTCTGCCTGCGTGTGCCTGTGTGTGTGTGCGCCGCTCCCCCTGTTGCAGACACCGTCAACACTGCCAGCAGGTGCGGACTACCACTGAAACGGGTTGTCGACAATCGACCACTGGGTGGCAGTGCCAAATAAAGCCCCGTAGCTGAGGCCAACTGCCAACAGCCCTTGCTTGGAGCCAACGCTGTGGCGTCCATCCGACGACGTTTGCTTCACCGTTTCTCATACACCTGCTGCTGCTGGTCAATCTCAACACGTACGTGCACACAGGATGGAATCGCACAGCTCCGCGATGCGCGTGCACGTGAGCGCCGCCACGGCCGAGCTCCTGCGCCTGGCACCGGATGGCGCGGGCTTCGAACTGGAGTCGCGTGGAGGTGAGAGCGCGAGAGAGCGCTCGCCTGTAGAGCTGAGCGCGCAGCTGGGATTGTGGGTGTTGTGGGTGCAGCATGTAGCAGCTGGTGGGCTTGGGCTTGGGGCTTGGGCTTGGGCTTGGGCTTGGGCTTGGGCTTGGGCTTGGGCTTGGGCTTGGGCTTGGGGCTTGGGCTCGGGCTTGGGCTTGGGCTTGGGCTTGGGCTTGGGCTTGGGCTTGGGCTTGGGCTTGGGCTTGGGCTTGGGCTTGGGCTTGGGCTTGGGCTTGGGCTTGGGCTTGGGCTTGGGCTTGGGCTTGGGCTTGGGCTTGGGCTTGGGCTTGGGCTCGGGCTTGGGCTTGGGCTTGGGCTTGGGTATGAGGTATGGGTATGGGCTTGGGTCTGGGGCGGCTAAGGGGCTGGGGCTAAGGGGCTGGGGCTAAGGGGCTGGGGCTAAGGGGCTGGGGCTAAGGGGCTGGGGCTAAGGGGCTGGGGCTAAGGGGCTGGGGCTAGGGCTGGGGCTCTGGGGCTCCGGGGCTCCGGGGCTGGGGGGCTGGCGGGCTGGGGGGCTGGGGCTGGGGCTGGGGCTGGGGCTGGGGCTGGGGCTGGGGCTGGGGCTGGGGCTGGGGCTGGGGCTGGGGCTGGGGCTGGGGCTGGGGCTGGGGCTGGGGCTGGGGCTGGGGCTGGGGCTCTTGCCCAGCAGTCGCCCCCACATCTACACGCACATCTGTATGCGGGGCGGGTCATATCACTCGCAAACCGTACGGTGTGCTAGCGATAGCTGAAGCTGAAACAAGCGCCGCCGGCGCCCTGCTGCCTGCTTCATGCCATTGCAGAGATCCTGGTCAAGGGAAAGGTGCGTTGATGCTTGTCCGATCCTCGCATGTACACTTTGAGCAATCCTGGCAGGCCCTTGGTTGTACCTAGCGCATGGGGTAACGCACCTCCAAACGGACGTGGCGCAGCTCTGCCCTCTGCTGCCGTACGTTCTGTCGGCTTGGAGACACCCCGAGCGCTCTCGACCACTCATCACATGCCACCAGCCAACCCACATGCGCTCCCACATACCCCCCGGAACCCGCAGGGCAAGATGAGCACCTACTGGCTTGTCGGAGCTAACTCGGACGAGACCGATCGCGAGCTGCGGGGCCGGAGCTCTGGTGGGGTAGCCAGGTCCGGTCTCCTCCTGGACAGCTACGGAACAGGTGCGTGTGTGTCTGTGTAGCAGCAGGAAAGCACGAAGGTAAGAGCGTGCATGCATGTGTGGAGGGCGGACACAAGCAAGGGAAGACACGCGCACTGCAAATGTGCACGATGTGTGTGTGTGTGTGTGTGTGTGTGTGTGTGTGTGTGTGTGTGTGTGTGTGTGTGTGTGTGTGTGTGTGTGTATGTGTGCGGGCGCGCGCGAACCATACTCGTACTAAGTGACCCGGTTGTACCACATGCGCGCCCCGCTCCTGTTGGCGCAGGCGCGGACCCATCCATCCACTGCATCGGCCACTCCCCGAGCAGCAGCTCTCCCTTCATGACTGCAGCAAACGGAGGCGTCACAGGCCCGCCCGCCCCGATGTTCGCCGCGGCTCTGCTGCTGCCCACAGGGCCGCACACGTCACCGCAGCTGGAGCTGCCGCCCCTCACCACCAGCTCCCCTGCGGTGCTGCCCGCCGGGCGCGCCTCATCCGGAGACGTAGCGCTCAGCAGCTGTGCGCGTGCACGTGCGCGTGCCGTGGCCTCTCTGTCGGCAGTTGAGCCGGCGGCGGCCCAGGCAGTCGCACAGCAGCAGCGGCTTCAAGCAGAGGCGATGAGCGGTGCCGCAAACCACAGGAGTGCGGGCGCCGCCGCTGCCGCGGCGGTGGCGGGCGTAGCCGGCGGCGGCAGTTTTCGTCGGTGCATCAGCGCCAGCCCCAACGCGGCTGCGCTGCAGCTGCTGCCGACGGGGCCTTCTGTACAGGGGCCGCTGGAGGCTGCGGCGCCGCCCGCAGGTGCAGTGGGCAGCGGCGGTGCTGAGGAGGCCACGGCAACCTCGCAGCCCCGAAGGTGGGTGGATGGGCTCTAACTGCCTAGCACTACGTACTAGCAGTTTGTACCGGTAGATAGCTATGTGGCCCGTGCCTCCAGTATTCACCCTGTGACTGGGTACTTACCCACGTGCGTGGCTTGAATCCTGTCCTCTGCCCATCCGGTTAACCGGTGCGGCTCAATGTTGTCTTTGCTTCTGGCCTTGTTGGTTGCTGTGTGGAGCTGGCATACATCCGGATACAACTAGTCCACGGATCCACCCACGGCCACGCACACGACAGGTCTTCATCCGTGTCTGCGGCGCCCTCACCCAGCACCCGGGCCAAACCACTGCCGCCGGCTCCGCTCGACACCGCCGCGTCCTTCGGTCGGCGTAGCTCCGCCTCCTGTGCCGCTAGCAGCAGCGCGGGTGGCAGCAGCGGTGCAGCTGTGTCGCCACTGCCGCCGCTGCCGCCGCTGCCCTCTCCCCCGGGGCCACGCAGCGGCCTGTCCCCGCACGCGCCCAGTCCGCTGCGCTCCTCAACCAACTCTTCGGGCCAGCATTACCTCTACAATGTCCTGCAGTGAGTCCTCGCGTGCCGATGCGCGCGTACGCCTTGTTAGTGGGACGCGTGTGCAAGGAGCCAAGGAAGGCTCTGGTGCCCTTCCTGTTTTTATCATATCATAAATGTTCAGGAACAGGAACAGGAAATGTTCAGGGCCGGGCTGAGAGCCTGAACGGCGCTAGCAGGGCGTGGGGCTGAGGGTGCACGTGTCGATTGGCGGCGAGTGACGTGACTAGTTTGTTAGCTGCGGGTTAGCACGGACTGTGCACCCCACCCAACCGGCCACGTCCGGATTTGCGGGGATGCCAAAGGCCCCCAACATAGAGGCGTGTGCTTAGTAGGCGCCCGCGTCAAGGTGGCTGGGTTGATAACGACCCGGGAGGGGAGGGCTCAGCCATTTTCCTGCCTCCCTAAGGCAGCCACCTCCTTGTTATCATATCATCATTGATTGGCCATATGATATGCTTTGGATCTGGGGGTTACGTCTGAATAATCTGGATACGTCTGGATTTACTTCCTGGGCGGTAGCGCGCATAGGCGCGCATCTTCCATCCACCACCATGACCACCAGCGACTCGCCCGTTTGTCCGGTGTCGGCGTGCATCCGCATCCACAGGGCGCCTCCGGCCGCCGCGGCGGCGCACGGGAATGCGCGTGCTGCTTCAAGTGCCGCAGCCGGTGGCGGTACCTCGGCCAGGGAGCCGTGATGTACGAAAGCCAAATGTACTACAAAATACAAACTCTAAGAGGTTAATGCACGCTCACATTTATTTATGGGTCAAACTGTCGAGATGAGGCATCCACGCAAAAAGCGAGTGTGCTCAACCGGCGCATTCTGCATAGACATCTTCATGCATCTAAGGGCATATACACTTCGTGGAGTGGGAATAGATCCTATTGCTGACGCAAGTGGCCCAAGCCACAGACTTTCTTCATGCATTCGTATGCGACTGTACGTGTGAAGGGATACGTGTTGTGTCCGGCGTTATTGCTCTGGTCTCTCGTTGGTAGCTACTGGGTGTGAAGGCAGCCAGCCCACATGTGATGCATGTCTACCGTATCCTACGCATATTGGGGGATATTAAGTACCACATACAGTCCGGACCTGACCGGGAGCTCGGGACGGAGCGTGAGCTAAGGACGGGGAATGGGAAGGACGGACCTGCTGGGTGTTGCGGCGCACGACCTGCAAGCAAGTGCGATGTGCGTAAAGCCATTGGATACTTGTCATGCTACGCGCGGCAGATTGCCCCTAGAGCCAGTGGTGTCGTCCGCACTTTGCACGGTTGGTAATCGTAGACAACTAACGACACTGCTGCCTGGAAGTGTTATTAGCAATGTCCGGCGTTCGGAAGATCCTAAAGGTGTGGAGAAGTGCACCAGTTCCACGCCGGCGGTGACTGGGTGTCAGGTGCAGTGCAGAAAGTGTTAACAAAGTCCGGTGTTGGGGAGATTCAGAAGTGGAGAAGTGCAGCAGTGACTGGGTGCCAGGTTGCCAGCTGGCGGGGTGTGGGGCGCTTCTCGGTGGGTGGCGGATGTATGAGTGCAGTGGGGGTCGGGAACACGACGGCGCTGATAGCCTGTTGTCCGGGCTTTGCAAGGTTGGTTATCGTAGACAACTAATAACACTGCTGGCAGGAAATGTTAACAAAGTCCGGTGTTGGGGAGATTCAGAAGTGGAGAAGTGCAGCAGTTCCACGCCGGTGACTGGGTGCCAGGTTGCCAGCTGGCGGGGCGTACGCAGGGCGGCCTTTGATGGGTGGCGCGTGTATGAGTGCAGTGGGGGTCGCAAAGACGGCGCGGATAGCATGGGGGTCACAACTGGTACAAATGGTGGTGGTGTACCCTCGATTTTTCTCGGCACAGTGCACACGTCTGCGCCCCTGAAGCCCGGGTTAATTCTTGATCAGTATGCGGCGGCAATCGTCAATCCAGCGGCTCTGCTCTGCTTCCACTGTCACCGTCCCCTGCGTCCGCACGTGTTGTGTGTAGTGCGGTGTTGTGGAAACGATGGTTTGTCATGTGCTAGCTAGTCCTTTTACTGTCAGGATAACGCAGCACAACAAGTGGTATCATCGCCTCTTTCTTGGGGGCCCGCTCTTGGGTCTCTGACGCTTCCGCTTCTGGAATCGCGAATTCTGCGATTCTCCCTCTTGCCTATGGCGCGCAACGGTACCGAGGACGAAGAGCTCCTCGATTACGACGAGGACTTCGAGACGGTCTCGAAGTCCTCGTCGTAATCAAGAAGCTCTTCGTCCTCGGTACTCTGCGCAGCAGAGGGCAAGTGCTAAGGAACCAGGAGGTCCAAAGAACGCGCAGCGGTAGCGGATCAGCACCCGAGGGAGAATTGCAGAATTTGCGATTCCAGAAGCGGAAGCGTCAGAGACCCACGAGCGGGCCCCCAAGAAAGAAGCGATGATACCAGTTGTGGTACTGGAATACCGTTGTGTATGGAGGTAGTGAGAACTACCGGGTTTGGGAGGCAAGGCCATGTAAATAGTCGGTGCCGCCGCCGGAGGCTCCACCCGACCCTACCATGCCCGACGCCAGCGCAGGTGCCAGCTTGTCGGAGCCGGAGATGGTCCCTCTTGACCTGGGTGCACGGGCACCCTTGCTTGGTCGGATTGTCCCTTCTTTGTAATATCGCAACCTTGTCGGAGACTCATATACAGTTACAAGTCTTGCACAGTAACCCGATGTTGAGGACACAGTCAGAACCCTCACTAACAGCACAGATTGCTGCACATAGCGCCAGTTGTAACGCCCCAGAGTCGGACAGACAGACAGCGACTCTGCCGGCACAAACCAGGAGTGCCCCGGACTCAGACGTCCCACGTTGTAAGCCCCAGACTTGGCACTACATTGTGCTGATGGTCGCATCCTCTGCTTGACCGGGCGGCATGGCGTACAACACTGCCGCCAGCAGGCCTCGCGCCCATGCAGCGCGTGAATGCAATTATGCACCTGCGCAGCAGCGGCTGGCTGGCTGCCTGGCTGGCAAGCATGTGCGCTCACAACTCCTCAGGCTCGGGCTGGCCTGTTTCCGTCAGGAGCGAGGTAGGGTCCACAGTGCCGCGCTGGCCCACTTAAAGCAGCCATTGCCACTGGACCATTAAACACCGCGTTCAAGGCCAGCTGCGACTGACCCATTTCTTTTAACACCGGCAACTCACATACGCTCTCACGTAATTGGAGTGCGCGTGCCTGCGTGCGACGGGCGCCAGGGCTCACGCACGCACGAACTGCACAATCAATAAACATAGCCCCCGCGAAGGGGCTTAACCAATAATAGCCCACACCGTGGAATAAAGAATGCGCAAGCCGTGGGGCAAAACTTGAGGAGTTCCATAGCGGCTACTCAGAAGCGGCCACCACCACCAGCACTGTAGCCCGGTGCTAGCCTTGCGCGTGCGCTTGCTCTGCCTCTGGATGGACGCGCCCGATTCGGCCTCAGTACTCTGGCTCTGGATGGACGCGCCCGATTCGGCCTCAGCACTCCTCGCGCGAGGTCGCTCTTCCCCGCTCTCTAGTGTCTCTCTCCGCTCTCAGCACCATCCCACTCAACCCCGAACAGATTAATGGCGCCGCGTGCATGGCATGGCTTGGGTACGACGACCCCGCCACATGCCCTGTCACACCGCAGGACGACATCAACCCCAAGCGCCGCCCACACACGCGCCGCAAAAATGACACGACACCCGCCGGAGCATACACCCTGCGGGCAAACCCATACGCTCGCATGCAAAACTGCAGCCCCACGCGCATTAAAATGATTCGCCAACCCCGCTCCCCGCCTACCTGCCGCACCACCCAGCACCCGCCTCCCGTTCGCAGTGCCCTCTCACCCCCACCTCAAGCCCTGCCCCATCCCCATCCCCACACCATCACCCGCCCTACGGTATCTACGCGGGCGCGGTGATGGGCTTGAGCCAGTGCTGGCACGCCTCCACCGCCCACCAGCAAATGGTGCAGCTGGGCACCTGCTGCGCCAGGCGCGGCACCACGCCCACCCACAGCGCGCCGGCTCCGTGCTGCGCCACCATGCGGCTGCCGGTGGCGAAGAAGGCGCGCACCTGCGCCACCGCCGACATGGACACAGCCTCGCCCGCGTGCGTCTGCGGGGCAGGGCAGGGCGGGACGGGGCGGGGCGGGGCGGGGCGGGGAAGGGGGTGGCATGGTGGGTTAGGAAGAGAAGAAGTGGGATACGGTACGATACCAGCAGATGCACCGGACCTTCCATGTCGTCATGAGGGGGGCTAGGGAAGCAGCCGGTTTCACGGCAAGTTGGAGTGGAGAAGACGGGAGGGGTGCGGCAAAGGCCATGGGGCGGGCCAGGTGGAGTGCACAGGTCCGCGGGTGGAAGGGGCCGCCGGGCGCTGCGTCAGCCCCAGGGATCCAGGGCACCAGCCCCTGCACCTCACGCCCCGGGCCACCGCACCTGCATGTAGGTCTTGACCACGTCGAAGGGCATGGATATGAGCGTGGCCGCGCTGCCTGCCGCCGCGCCGATGGCAATGTCCCACAACTGCGGACAGGAGGACGCGGGCGGGAAGA
This sequence comes from Chlamydomonas reinhardtii, assembly GCF_000002595.2. Taxonomy (NCBI): domain Eukaryota; kingdom Viridiplantae; phylum Chlorophyta; class Chlorophyceae; order Chlamydomonadales; family Chlamydomonadaceae; genus Chlamydomonas; species Chlamydomonas reinhardtii. The sequence continues at coordinate 345,532 of NC_057011.1, read as the reverse complement.
AGCGGGCAGGGGGATAGTTGCAGTGCCGTCAACACACCTGGAGCTGCCTCACCTGGCAACATGCAGCAGCGCCAGGTGAGGCATCTCCACTGTCGCGCCCCCCTAGCCGCCACAGCCCATTTGCGCCATTCCCAGCTCAGCCATGCAGCTTCGCCCTTCCCCCTTCCACCTCCCTCCCCTCCGCTACCCCTCCTCAGCAGGCCTCCCACGCACCTGGCTGGGCACCTTGGCCTCCGGCCCGAACAGCGCGCTGGCCTTGCCGCCCGTGAGCGCGTTGGCCTGGGTCACGGCCTGGTTGTACACGTCGCGCAGCTGGCTGCGGGGCGGGAGGGAGGGAAGGATATGGAGGGAGGGAGGAAGGAGTAGGGATAAGGGCGGGGGCGTGTGGGGTGGGAGGGGTGGGGCGGGTGCCGTGTGGGCGTGTACCGGGGCATGCACAACGCCGGGACCTGGTACGCTGCACGCCACCGCACAGTCCACACCGCGCCCCTCAGCCTCCAACCCCGCCGTAGACACGCTGGCAGCAACCACCTCCCGTACACACTCCCCCGCCCCCATTCCGCAGCCCTCACTCCCCCGCCCAGGCGCCGCTCCCCCGCCCGTCCCCTTTGACACTACCCTCAGCTGCGCCGCCCTCTCCCACGCCCTTGAAGGCGTGCAGGCGCTGCAGGCTGCCTGCTTTCCCAGCCGTGCTCCCACCCTTCAATAACCCCGACCCCACCGAAGACACGCTATCACCTCCCGAACATACTATCCCCACCCGCCCACGCCAGCCCCCAGTGCTTCCACTCGGCTGGCATTGCTTTGGCCTCCGGAATGACCTACCCCCGCCCCTCGCACCTGTATGTGGCCAGCTCGCTGATGTCGTAGGGGAACGACTCCAGGCAGTACGGCAGGAAGCCCCAGTACAGGCCCATGGGGCCCTGCGGGAGGGCAGCAGCGGGGAGGTGTATTGGAGTGGGGAGGGGAGCGGGCGGGCGCATGCGGTGTGTGGCGGGTTGTGACGCGTGCGGTTAAGGCGTTGGTTTCGAGTCACTCGCAGGCTCGTGATGGGTTCTCTGGCTCATGCGCGCGCAAGCCGACATCACTCCCGCTGAGCCGCAGGGTCCGACCTCAGCACGGAGGCGGGTGTACGCATACGGTATGTGTGTGTCTCCATTCGCCCCTCCCAACCGGACACCGCACCGCGCGCACCGCTCCAGCCGCAGTGGCTTTCCCTTGGTTGGGTTTGGACCCTCTTCCCCACCCTCTCTGGATTCTCAACATGTCATCGCTTTGGTCCTCACATGGCGTCCCTCCTCGCCGTCATTTAGTCCGGGCCTACTAGCTTTGGCCGTCAAGCATGCCCTTCCCTGCGTTTCCTCCCCTCCCCTTCCCAAAGCACGTACAGTCGCGGCCCGCCTCCTCCGCCTCCGCCCCACCTGCTTCTTGACCACGTTGTTCATCTCCCGGAACAGGTTGCCGCTGATTAGCCCCGCCTGCGCCTGGTGCCGGAACAGCTCCAGCGGCCCCTCCACCAGCGCCGTCATGATGGCGCCCACAGTGGCCCCCACCATGTTGGCGCTGGCCAGCATGCCCACGTCAGCGCCCTCCGGGGCCTCCTCCAGACCGCCGCCGTGGCCCCCGCCGCCGCCCCCTGACGCCTTCTTGGCCGCGTCCGAGCCGGCGGCGCCGCCGCCTGCCGCGCCCCCGGCGGCGGCGGCCCCGCGCTCCAGCCGCACCTCCTGGTCGTGCATGTGGTGGCCGCTGGACACGTGCAGGTGTGCTGTGCCGCTCTGGCTGCCGCTGCTGCCGCCCTTGTGCGTCTTGCCCGGCGCCGCCGTGCTGCTGGCGGCGGCGGCGCCCAGCGCCGCGCCGGCGCCGCCCTCCGCCGCCGCCTTGGCCTTGGCCTCGTTGGCCTGCTGCACCATCACGTCCAGCGCCGCGCGCTTGGCGGTGCAGAAGGTGAGCCAGTGGATGGCGCCCACCACCACCGAGAAGGCGGCGGCGGAGCCCAGCCCGGCGTAGAGCTGCTGCACCACGTGCGGCCCCCAGCCGTTGCGGGTCATGTTCTGGACCACGGCGGTGGCGCTCAGGCAGTCGGCCTGACACCGCACCTGCGATGTGGGTTGGGCGCGATGTGGGTTGGGCAGTGGGCTTTGGTGCGGCAGTGGCGGGTTGCGGGTTGGTTGCGGGTGCTGGGAGTGTGGCCGTGTGGGCCGGGGACGTGGTGGCGGAGGGCGGTGGGGCACCACGGCGGGGTGCGCTGGACAGGTGTGAGCGCAGGTGTGAGGTGCTGAGAGGCATGCCGGGCAGGATGTGGGTCGGGCGCATACGGCTGCAGCAAGACAAGGGCACTCCAACTGTGTGCTCCTTCGGCGCCTCCTGGCTTGGATAAGCTCCACAGGCTGGGAGAGGTCTTCCGCGTCTGGCGGCGGTTCCCGCCGTCCCCGCCACTGCAGCCACGGCTGCTGCCAGCGCACCCCAGGCCCGGCGCCGCATTAAGGGATCCGCTGCAACTGAATACCTGAGCCTTTCTAGTTGCTGCTAGGTGGGCATCGCCTGTGCCAGCCTCGGACAGGCAGCGAGGGCTGCACACGGCCGCGAGGCATCGCGCAATGTGCACACACCTTGATGGTTTCAAGTGGGTATAGCAGAACTATCTGCGATACCTCGCCGACGGCGCCGCATATGGCATCCACAACTGGTTGAGGCAGAAGAAATCTCCTGTGGGGCCGTGCACGAGCGTTCGGCTCAGCGTGACCTTGCGTCGCCGTTGGTGCCACAAAGGGTGCCGAACCCCGGAAAGAATCCCCCGACGCCCGGCTGGAAAGCTGATTTGGGAACACAAAAGGCTTACTTCTCGCTCTGCTTTGGTCGGACAGACTCTGGCCGGCAGCGCCGGTTCACCGCGTACGCTCCACCGCAGACAACCACGCCCACAGCCGCAGCGCGTGCGAGGCGCTGCGGTCTCGATAGAGAATCCGAGGAGTAGAGTCCTTTAAATAGGTTGCCCCCGGCCATCCTGGCTGGCTTGCTTCACTAACAAATCGTTGCCAGGCTAGACTTTACTGCCCTATGAACGAGAGGTCAACCTTGTTAGATAGGTTTACTGCTCGTAAAGAAAGTCGTCGGTGAGACACATAGTATCAAAAGCAGCAAGGCAACGAACTGTTGAGGCTAAAAGTTCTGCAGTCTCAAGCGCGCAAGTACATTCAAGCCCTACTTGTTCCTGTAAGGTACAGACGCTAATACAGGTCTGATTTCTGCACAAAACTGAACGTAGGCAGCCGCAGCAGGAGAGCATGGTGTGCGTGTCGTGTCTTAACCCGCGTATTCCCCCGCACGGCCCCCGTCTCCCGGGCCCCTTCCAACAGCTGTTCTCACTGCGTTCGACCACAAGTGTCACCCCATGTACCGCAAACAAGTGTTAAACCCGTTGCGTCCGTTTCGCAGTGCGCGAGGAGTGCCATGAGGAGCTAGCACTGGCCACCCCACGGCCAAACATGCTGCCGCCGGCTCAACCTGGATTCGACAAAGCCAGAAATTTGCGCAGACACGCGGCATGATGTCTGCTTGTCCCTCATGACTACGTAACGCACTCCCCTTGCGCACGGTTGGGTACGGGACTGGGACTGTGAGTCGCAGTTGCGCAACTCACAGATCCGACCCTCCCATTTTCTAGCCTCTAAGCGATGTTCTCGGCTGTTCAAACTTTAAGAGCCCCTTGCCTTTTTACAAGACCCCTAATTACCCTCAAGTTACCGCGTAGTTCAGTTTCCGGCTTGATAAGCATTGTTCCATCGGCAGACTTCGCCCAAATGACGTATACATGATAAACAAATTAACTCGAGCAATCATTTTCGCAGAGAGGCTGGCGGGCGGGTTGACGCCATGCCATCGCGAGCCCACAGTAACTGGCGCTGAGGCGTTCATGAGCCTATACGACTAGAATGAGTGGGTATACGAGCACGTTTACATTGGTGCTGGTGTGCCTCGCCGCCTGGGCGCACTGGTCGGTCCAAGCCAAGGTGAGCTGGTGAGCCCCAACGACTGGGACCCAACTACTGGAACTGGCGGAAACGAGACAGTTAGCGGTGGTCGCCCAAGCCGGCCTGGGCAGACCCAGGCGCGCCGCGGGCACATACCCTGACGTGGTGGTGTAGCAGGATAGTGAGTTCCACGGTGAAGAACTGGATACGAGGGTAAGGCAGGCGGCTTCATCAGTCCTGTAACTCATAAGCACAGGCGCTGCCTCCTCCCCCTCCCACCGGTCCCCGCCTACGCCTTCCAACCCGCCACCACCGCCCCCTCCATCCCCTAAAGCATGCTCACATTACTCCCCCGCACAAACAAACACCCAGTTCGTGTGCTTGCAAACACACACACACACACACACACACATGTACACACACACACACACACACACACACACACAACCACACACACAACCACACACACACACACAAACACACGCATCACAGGCCCACGACATGCACCTGCACCAGCACTACCTGCGCCTCAAGGTGTGCGACCGGCGCGGCGGCGGCGCCTACTGCAGCTGGGGCGCCACGCGGGGCTACGTGGGGCCGCTGGACTCGGCTGCGAACATAAAGGAGGCGCTGGAAGCAACACAGTACAAGAAGGAGGTGCGGGGGGGGGGTTGTAGATACCAGCCCAAATTGCGGTATGGGGGGCGGGAAGGGGCGGGGAGTGGTTGCGAATGGGGCGGAGTCGGGGAGGTGCGTGTGACCGCCTCCGAGAGGGGAGGTGTGGGGCGAACGGGTGGATGGGGAGGGGGTGTTGTTTCCACCATACCATGAGAAGGCTCCAGGACACGCCGCGGTTTTGGTGGGTGGCGGTGGATCTGTGGGGCATGCCTGGACTCGTATGCTGCAGCGCGCGGCGCAAGGGGTGCGACCTTCCCTGCTCGGCACTGTGCCGCCCCTGGTGGCCCTCTGCAGCGGCAGCGGGGTGGGCTTGCGTGGGCAGGGGCCTCTTGGCGGAAGGTTTGGCCGCTGGACCTCTGGGCCTCTAGCGCGTTTCGTGCCTCTTGTGCCTCTTGTGCCTCTGGCGCTCTGCCTCGCTCATCACGCCTTGCTTGTGTCCCCCGGCTGCTGCTGCTGCTGCGCAGTTGATCCTGTTCTCGGAGGACCGCATGCCCGAGGCCACACAGTCCCTGGCGCGCTTCCGCAACGCGGGATACAGGTGGGCTACTCCCCGCATGAGTGTCACTTTCACACACACACACCCCCCCACACACACACACACACACAGCCATGGTGTGGTCCCCCGCCTGTTTACTTGCTCGTGGTCGCCCACCCTCCGTCTCTTTACCAAATCGCGCAACCCCTAGTGTAGTTAATTGGGCTGGGACTGGGCTGCGTGTTTGCTCTTGCTCGTCGCGCGCCGCCGCGCTAACATGTTCCTTCGCTCTTGTTCGTGACACTCCCCTGCTGCCGCCCTGTGCTCTGTTGTTTTCTTATTCGCTCGTAGGTGAGAATTTCATCGAGGATTGGGCGGGAGCTTGGACTTAGCGGCCAGGAGTAGCGACGAGGCGCTAGGAATCGTAGGAGTGCCTGGGCCTCACGGTACCGTGAGCACATGCATGGGTTTGCACCCTTGAGAGCGTGTGGACACGAATCCCCCCTCGAGGTTAGAGTAGCGGGGGTTGCGCGATTTCCGGTTGGTAAGACCGGCGGCTCACCGCAGCAGGTATGCGAGGTAACTTCAGGTAACATCCCTAAACCGTCGCTTTGCTGCATCGCATACACTGTCTTTGCGCAACGTTTTCCTTGTGCTCTTTAACACAGCCATGGCTGCTGCGCACGCCACCTGTGCCACCTGTTGCCACATTTGTCCGCTGCCTGCCTGCCTCACCTGCCTCACCTGCCTCACCTGCCTCACCTCCCTCACCTGCCTCACCTCCCTCACCTCCCTCACCTGCCTCACCTCCCTCACCTGCCACCTGCCTGCAGCCACATCATCGGCATCCTGCCGGAGCTGGCCGAGTGCCACCGCCTGGCGCACATCTTCGCGCCCTGGACACACGAGCACGGCCCGCTGCAGTGCGGCACGTACGCCACCCGCGACCCCAGGTGGGCGGGTGTGGCGGCGCGGGCGTGCATGCGTGTGTGTGTGTGTGTGGTATAGGTGTTACAGAGCAAAAGAAAACGGAAACACGCAGGAACGGCGTTTTATGTGTGTGTGTGTGGTATAGGTGTTACAGAGCAAAAGAAAACGGAAACACGCAGGAACGGCGTTTTATGTGTGTGTGTGGGTGCTTTTGTGCCGTTGTATGGGAGGGAGGGGGCAGGGCCAGGGAGGGAGTGGGAGGCTGGTGAGGTGACCAAGGGGTGGAAGGGCAGGGGCTGGGACGTGGTATCCGGGTCCTGCAGGTGCCGCATGCGCCGCACACGCCGCAACACAGCACGGTAACAGGACGCTCGTCTAATGGCACAGCCAACATGTCCCACCCCCGACACACACACACACACACACACACATTCTTCGCCCGGCCCCCTGCAGCGGCAAGCCCTACCCGGTGGGCTTCCCCTTCCTGGCCCGGGGTATTGGCATGACGGTGTGGTGGAGGTGCGTACGGCCGTGTGCGTGTACGTGTGCGGCCTGAGCGGGAGGTAGGGTTGGAGGCATTAGGGGGGGGGAAGGGTGGTTCGGGGTGCGGATGGGAAGTGTACGTGCACAAGCCCAACGCCTAGACCCCAAATGCCAATGGACTGAGTGGGCACGGAGGGCCCAGGGCCCGGGGCCTGGGTCTGGGCGTAATGCATGGGAGGGAGGCTACCGGTACTGGGGATGAGCTCGCAATGTGGAGGCTGACGAGTCCCCTTCCCCGCCCATGCCTTCACTACCCTCCACTCCACTTCACTCCGCTCTACCGCCGGCGGCGCGCAGGAAGTGGTACACTGCAGGTAGGCGGGCCCGCGCGTGGGGGTGGGGGGTGGGGGGGTTTAGGCTTGCAGCAGGGGCGCGGGGGCACATCTGCACAGTGATTGCCGCCCTTCACACAGTCGGTCGCTCGCATGCTTAGAGGCTATCGCCCCCCGCGATAGCATGCTTAGAGGCTATCGCCCGCGCGCACTCGTCCTGCCTCTTCCTCCCCCTCTTCCCTCCCCCCCCAGCCCGCGCTGTGGCCCTGGGTTACAACGTGTTGGCGCTGGACAGCGACAACCTGGTGCTGGGCGACCTGTACTGGTAAGGGCGGGGGGGAAGATTGGGGGTGGAGGGGTTCTAATTGTCCAATCCCAACAAGAACACCGCCCCATGTGTCAGGTGGTGGCCTGGCGGCGGGAAGGAACGATGCTTTGCTCATCTTACCGTGTCCTGTCGCTGCTCTTTATTGCTGCGCTCCTCCTCCTGACTTGACCTGCATGCACCCGTGTTTCCATCCGCCTCTCCGCCGCACAACAATCTCGCTGTGTGTCCAGGCGTGTCAAGGCCCCCGACTCGCCGCTGTCGGAGATAAACCTGTTCACGCAGGCTGAGTGCGGCGACTGCGTCAACAGTGGGTTTGTGTACATACAGGTAGGGGCGGGTTGGAGGCCTGCGTGGGGTGGTGGGGGTCGGCGGAGCGCGGGGCGGAAGGTGATTGTACATGGAAGACTGCGTGGAGGGGCAGGGCGGGTTGTCGGTGGGCGGGGTTGGCGGTGGGGAAGGGTTGGGGGGAATGGGAATGGCAGGAATGAAATCCAGTAGGTCATGTTCGCACTCAGACCCCGCCATGCGCTGTTGATTGCCCCCCGCAGAATGCGGCGCCCAACGGCCCCATCGCCTGGGTGAGCGGGAGGGCGTTGCATCACGTGCCGCATGTGGAAGCCGCAATTGCTTGCGACGGAGTCGGGAGGCGGTGCGGGCACTAGGAATGAGTGGGCAGGCGACCGACGGCTTCGTCACCACGGGCGGCTCATCCATGCAATGTCGTGGGCACTGTGCCCCACCTGTACCACAAGCGCGCCTCTCGGCCGGGCCCCTGGTGTGCTGCTGGCTGCCCAGAGCTCTGGGCACGTGGCCCCACTAGCCCGCTGAGACCTGGTGCCTTAACTGGTTTCTTAGCCCTGCAACACCCCCCCCCCACACCTCGCCGGCCCCCACCCCACCCCACCCCCGCCCAACTCGCTGCCGTTTACAGATGTTGTACGACATGGTCCTGAAAGTCGGTGGGTGCAGTACGTGGGCGAGGTGGGGGGGGGGGCATGGCTAGCTGGGCTGGCCTGTGGCCCGACTGCGAGCATGCACGCCTGCTCCATTTCCGCAGCACCGACGCAGCTCGCCACGTGCGTACTAGGTAAATAATAAAGGCTAGCTTACTTGCCGAGCCGCATTTAATGCGTGAACGACCTTCGTGTGTGGCTGACTTTCTGGTACGACTGCTCGTGACTGCATGCTGCAGTGCGGTGGGCGGAAGACCCTAGCGGCATCTTCGACCTGAGTCCCAAAGCGAGTGAGTGCAGGGGTTTGCTGCGACCCGGGAGCGTTCACTGAGATGCCGAAACCTGTTCAGCTGATCCCGTACCTGCACATGACCATAACCTGCCACCCATCAATCCGCAAGCTGCACTGGCGGACGCGCGCTTTCCGTTTCCTTTCAACACGCAAAACGTGTGTTTCGCTCCTTGTGCTTTTAAACACACATCCACACCATCACAGAGGCCGCCAACTGGATCTGGTCGGACGACCAGGAGTCGATGTCGGTGGGTGCCGTGGCGGGTCCGTTTGGGTTTTGCATTACATCGTGTAGATAGTGTGTGGGCGGATCAGGCTGGAATTGGGCGGCCGAGCAGGCGTGTGGAACCAAGGGTGGGGTGGGGGGTTGGCGCGTGAGACCAGCAGATGGTGCAGGTGGCAGCGTCTTGCAGTTCTTAGTGCCACCAGGCTGCACTCCTCCTGCCCCGCTCCGCCACGCCACGCCCTGCTTGCCAAAGGCACGTGCTTACCATTGCGTGTGGTCTGCTCCCTGTAGGACGTGCTCTACAGCGCCATCACAGGCAAACCGCGCTTCTTCATTTTAGGTGAGTGCCCACCTCAACGCATTATGCGCATGCTGCGGCCGCCTCCCTCCAAAGTAGCGTCGTATGTTCCAGGGGAGTGTATGATTACGTTAGTTGCGTCATCTCAGCCGCTGCGGTGTGCTCTGGCCTCTGGGGTCGTGAGTCGTTTCTTGCTGCGCGGGAAGTACCTTTGCAGCCTCTGAGCCATCTATCGCGCCCGCCCCTGTGTGGCGGCCCTCGACCTCCATGTCGCGGTTGGGGGCTCACTTCGTGCACTTGTGCGTTTGCTCATTTGTTCGCTTGTTCGTTTGTGCTCACGCAGCTCACAACCTGAACATGCACAAGGACGAGGAAGCGTACAAGAAGCTGGGGGTGGCGAATGGGGATGTGAGTACCGCGGCGGTGCGTGCATGCGTCCGCAGGTAGGGTGTTGCCACACAGCCGAGCGGCCATGCACACGTCAGCTATGGTAACCGTGCGTGTGGACTGCCGACGGCTGAGTCGGGGTCCCGGCACATTCGGTATGCCCCTTCAGCGTCCATGCATGCGTGTCTGTGCGTGTGTACGTGTGTACGTGTGCATGTGTGTGCGCGCGCATGCGCCTGTGTACGCACGCACGCTGATCACCACAACCGCCCATGCCCGCCGCCACCACCTGCAGGAGCTGATGAAGAACATCAAGCCGCCCAAAGACAAGTGGACATTCAAGGTGTGCGTCATTTGGGGTGCCGCGAAAGGCGGAGACGCGGAGGGAGGCTGCTTGGCCCTTATGCTCTGTCTTGGCTAGCGAGCAAATGAAGAGCGCGTGTGTAGCGTGAGCGGGGCGAAGGGGTGTTGTGTGCGTGAGGCGCTTTGTTGGGGTATGGCACGTGCCATGCCGGGCCACGGCGCGCGGGTACGGGTGCAAGGCCCGTGTCCCTACCCCCGGTGTACCGCGCCCCCGGGGCCACTGAGGATTGGCCTGTATGGTTTTCTGGCTATCCACCCCTTCCCCCCAACCACCCCCACCCCCACAGAAGTACGACCTGGCCGGCACGCCGCTGGCCGAGGTGGCGTGCGACCACCTGCCCGACCTGGAGCGCTGCCGGCGTGAGGTGGCCGCCGCCACCACCCACCTCATGACGGCGGAGCTGCAGATGCCGCACTGCGGCGGCGAGTGGCCGGGCAGCCTGGGCGGGTGCGTCCCGGGCGGGGGGCGGGGGTGTGAGTAAGGGGTGGGT
>NC_057011.1:297825-330325 GCF_000002595.2 Chlamydomonas reinhardtii | reverse complement strand
CCACGTATGGGACATGCATTGGCGCCACCCATCGCGTTCAGTTGCCCGGGACCATGTCAAGCTTTATGTCCCCTGCTTTATGTCTGCTTCTCTCACAAGCTTCCGGTGCGCAACAGTGCCCCCGGGTCCTTCCTCGCGACCTCGCGCCGCTTCGCCATGCGCCTCAGCCCAGATCAGCCAGGTCACCCGGACGGCTACAGCCCCCGTGCCCGAGTGAACTTGATGTCCCCGTGACATTGTTGTCTCGTCGCGTTAAACACTTGATAAACGTAAACTACCGACTGTACAATCCAACACAATAACGACAACTCTCGCGCTCTAGGTTTGCGCGCGAAAGAAGCTCGAGCTGCGCTCCCAGCGCTCGCGCGTATAATCAATGCAGCTTAAGCCTGAGGATTTACCAGCTTAAATATCTGCTACATGTAAAGGAGCCTCTCGTGCAAGGCTCTGGTACAACATCCCCAGCCAACTCGCTGTAAGCGGCGGACTTGCGGAACTGTCATTACTGTATCAGTCAAATACTTACGATGAAAGGGTCGACGGCCTGACCCGATTCGCAAAATCGTTTCTCGTCGCGCGACACGCTGCCGATATGGCGCCAGCGGCATTATGTTGGACTTGAAGGCACCAGGCAGCTGAACAACTTGGAGCTTTGGCAGCCGGGTGGCTCGGGGACACGATGCGTGCGCGCCCAACGGCAGCCGGGCGGTGGCGGGCGGGCACCTGCGCACCCGCCCTTACGCACCGGCAACTAGCTGCCCTTGCGCTCTTGGCGATGGGCCTGGCGCTACCCGCAGCAACATCGGCAATGCGCTTGTGGCCGGACCTGGGCCTCTGGGGCCACGGGGACGTTGGCGCTGCCCACGGTGCTGGCGGGAGTGCCCAGGCGGGCTTCCGCGGCGCCTACGACTGGGATGCGGAGGCGCGGGAGGAGGCGGAGGCGGCGGACAGCGGCGGCCTGTTCCACCTGCTGCGTAAGCTGCTGCAGGAGGAGGAGCAGGCTAGCAAACTGACGGAGGAGAAGGACCCGGTCACGGGGTGTCCGCTGCCCAAGGTGAGGCGTGTGCGGCCATGTGGATTGACGCGGGCGAACGCGTCTTGTTGGCCGCTCGGGTGCACAGCACCAGGCAGCGCCTAGGCTTGGGCGTGCGGGCGCACACGCGCGTGTTTGCGCAACACCACGCTGCGGGCGAATTGGGGCTAACAAATGATGGCGGCATGCCTTGTGCCTGTGTGATTGATTGCCCCCGACGTTGCGCGCCCACGTCAACAGGTGGACATGGAGAAGGACCGCTACAGCTGTGTGATGTGGAAGAAGGTGCGTGCGGGCGCCTGGGGGGTGACGCCGCACGCAGCTCAGCCCAGCAGTAGTATGGGGATGCGTGTTGCAAGGTGCTGGTGCCGTGTGTTACTCCAGTGGCACAGCGTTGCTGAGTTGTGTTGTGCAAGGTGCTAACTGGGGCTCAATGCCATATCACAGCACCGTCGTGACGAACTGTGACCGACACACGTGCACTCCGTGCCTCGCGCCACGTGTGCCTCCACACCCAGGTGTGTGTGGACCAGAACGTGATTGTGTCGTACGACCCCGAGACGCACCCCAAACACAGCATGGGCACCCTCCCCTACCTCAACATTACTGAGATCATGTACAACCTGCCCTCCAAGTGAGTACATGGACTTTAACTTGTCCTGCATTGGCAAGGAGCTAGGCCACCGCCCGCCGTCACGGAGAGGGAAACGGGCTGTCGCGAGTCGGTTTGAGGGGGTTAGGGGGTGGTACGTCGGCCTAGGAGCGGAGCCTGGAGCCAAGCTGACGAGTGGCAGGGCTGTGAGGCTGTGCCTGTGGCGGCCTGTGTGCCTGCACCTTCCGTGGGTGGCTGAGCCGCAGCGGGCATATGCGAGCCCTGAACTGCTGACGACTTGAGAAACTCGCGCCGGCTCCGCCCCAACCCCCATCCCTTTCGGTGGCATAATCTGCCCCACCCCAACCCCGCAGGTACGGCATTGGCGACCGCTACCGCAAGGGCAGCGCGCTACGCTTCCCCGCGCTGTACGTGCGGCCCTCCAACGACATGGAGGAGGAGCCGGAGCTGCAGGTGCGGTGTGCGTGTGTGTATGTGTGTGTGTGTGTGTGTGTGTGTGTGTGTATATGCATTGACTTTGGGAAGGGAAGAGTGCATGAGTACGTGCCTGGCAGCCCGCGCGCAGCACGACCGTGAACCTGCCGATGGCTACTGGGCAAAGCCAACACCGTGCCGTCCTGCCTCTGCATCTGCATCTGCCTCTGCCGGTGCCCCACCCGGCTGCCGTGCGGCTGCCTGTGCCGTGCGTGTCTCGTTGTCTGCAGGGCGACCCCCAGTTCAGTGTGTGCACACTGCCCGTGCTGCTGTACGCGCACTACCCCTTCAACGCCGCGGAGACGTACCGATACATCTTTGAGAAGCTGGTCACACTGCAGCTGGTGCGCGCGGTTGGGGGAGGAGGAGGGAGGTGGAGGGGATGGGGAGGAGGAGGGGGAGGGGAGGCGCGGGGCGGGTACTGAACCAAACCAAGCTGAAGTAGCGGAGCACGGGCAGAGGCGTTAGTTGCAAACGATGTCTGAGAGCCACGTTTGAGACCCGAAAAGCCCAAGGCGCTGGCGTGGGGGCGGGAGACTTCAGGCAATGTTGGGTGACTTGAGAAATGCTCTACAAACCCCCACCGCCCTTGCGTGCAGGCCGGCTTCTTCAACAAGCACGTGACGCTGGTGCCGGGTGTGCCGCCTGGCACCCGCGTGCCCTCCTACACCAAGTTCTGGTAAGCCGCAGCGCCCTGTCCACACGTGGGGGGGGGCGGCACGTGGGGGGGGGATGCAGCCGCTGGGGGCTGCACTGCATTTGCCTGCGTCGGGAAGCGTGCAAGGCTGCGCTATTCGCCCCGAACCTCCCCCGGCCCCCTGCTTCCCAGATCCTGACACCCCATGCACACACGCGCACATGCTGAATTCCCACGAACGCGCACATGCGCGCGCCCATCTGTTGCTGCTTACTGGGAAATGGGAATCGAGTATCAACAACCAGCCCACCTCCCACTCCCGCCGCCCGGCCCCGGCCGCCACGTGCAGGTACGGCTCCCTGACGGACAAGGCCGTCATCTCGCTGTCGGAGCTGTCCGCGCGCAAGCCGTCCAGCGAGCCCTCCAACGCCACCTGGGAGGGCCGACACATCCGCTGCTTTGAGACAATGCTGGGCTGCCGCGTGCGCTACGACCGCTACGGGCTCAAGTTCTACCGAGCGGCGCAGTACGTCGTCGAGTGAGTACGGCGATCTGACGCACCGTACGGCATGCGGCTGCTGCTGCTACGGGCACTGCGGAATGTTGCCAGTACCCCCCCCCCCGGGCTACGCCTTCTCGTCTTGTTTAACATGCATGGAACCCCCCCCCCCCCCGCTGTACCTCATGTTGTGGGCGCCCTGTGATTTCTGGTTCGCGAGGAGTTCGCGGCGTGAAATGACGTTGTGCCCACTTGCTTTGGCATCCCCAATTCACACATCGGCTGTTTTTTTGCTCGTCACATCTGGCAAACCCCGTGAAACCTCACGATTCCCCAGTTAATGGGACCTACTTCGTTGGGCTCGGGCATGCTCCCCCATACCCCCTATTGCAACTAGCGCCCCTGCCGGTGCTCCGCTCGTTTTCGTTGGTTTTGGTTTAGTTTGGGCTGGCACTTACAACCCCCCCCCCCCTTGACCCCTGCCCCCCTCCCCTCAGCCACTACAAGCCGCAGTACCTGGCCCAGAGCGCCTCCTTCGAGCAGCGCCTGTTCGCCAGCCACAAGGTGGTGATCCCGGAGGACCCGTCAGTGCTCAAGCTGGTCTTCATCAGCCGCAACGACGACCAGTCCGCGGTGGGCCGCACCATCCTCAACGAGCAGGAGCTGGTGCAGCTGTGCAACGCCGCGCCCGCCGGCGACCTGCCGCCCGCCGCCTGGGGCTCGCCTTACAAAAAGTACTTGTGCTTTGCGCACACGTTCGGCGAGAGCCAGCTGATGGACGTGTGGGTGATGCGCAAGGTGCGGGGCTTGGGGCCAGGTGTGTGTGTGTGTGTGTGTGTGTGTGTGTGTGTGTGTGTGTGTGTGTGTGTGTGTGTGTGTGTGTGTGTGTGTGTGCGTCGGAGGAGCTGGGAATGGGGCCGGCTGCGAGGGGGTGGCTCTTGGAGCCCAGTGAAGAGGACATCCAGGTGACATTCCTTGGCAGGATTCGGCAGCGTCACATGGTTCTGAGGTGGGCTTAGGCACCCAACGTGGAACAGTGGATCTCAAATGCTCACAGCCCTTGCACACGCCATGCTTCCCCCCGGTCTGATTTACGGTCTACCACTTCTAACACTAGTCATGAATGTAACCCCCCGATGCGCTCCTCCCCCCGCCCTCCCTCGCCGGTCGCCCAGGTGGACGCCATTCTGGGCATGCACGGCGCCGGCCTGACCAACGGGCTGTACATGAAGCCGGGCGGGGCCATCATCGAGGTGCGCTGTGGCGGCGGTGATGCGTCGCTGTGTAGCTGCGAAGCAGGGAGCCGCGCGTGCCGGGAGCGTACGGTACTGTGTGACAATACGCCGGCACCAAGCTGCATCCCAAACGGCTGAAACCCGACGCGCGGACCTGCTTTGTGATTGCCATACCGTGACTGCCTTCCCTTCCCATTCCGCGGTGTTGGCAATCCATGGCATCAGGTGCGGCCCTTCGGCTTCAGCGGCCGCGAGTCATGGGCCAACCGCTACGCGCGCTTCAAGGCCTCCAGCCCCGCGGAGGTGCCCTGGCCCATCCACTGGTACGGCATCGACACCTTCAACGCCTCTCTGTCGGAGCCGGGCATGTTCGAGAAGGAGGACAAGCCGCACTTCTCCAAATTCCGGGTGAGGCCGGGGGGGATGGGGCGAGGCCGGTGTGGGTGGGGGAGGCCGGTGGGGATGGTGGGAAGGCTGGTGGGGATGGTGGGAAGGCTGGTGGAGATGGGCGGAGGCCGGTGGGGATAGGGCGAGGCCGGTGGGGATGGGAGGAGGCCAGCCGGGTCAGGGATGTAATGTAGTGCGCGCAAGGGAAGGGGGAGAGGCAGGAGGCAGGAGGCAGGGTGGGGGGCGCAGTGAGCAGGCCGCTGTCGCTTGGGGACGGCTTGAAAGGCTGAGCCCTGGGACCGGCTGTCCTGCAGGGCGCGCGTTGAGGTGCCGGCACCATACCGGTTATGCTTGTATGACTGACGTCTGCGTCTGGCGCTTGCTTGGCTGCGGTTGGTGCGTGCGTGCGTGCGTGCGTGGCCCTCAGGTGATCAAGGCGCGCGACCGGCACGTGCGCATCACGTGGCCCTCCATGCGGCACATGCTGCTGACGGTGGCGCTGTCCGCCCGCACGCACGCGCGCTACATGTCGCTGCGCTACGGCGGCTCCTACTACATCACCGACACCCTGGAGCAGGTGCGCGCCGCCGCAGCACCGCACTGCTCCAAAGACTCAAAACTGGGGTGTTGAACAGCGTTTCCATGGCTCACCGGGCGCACTGGGACAGTGTTTAGGCTGCGGGTGGGAGTGCTTTGGACCCTGCCTCAGCGCTGCTGAAGCGCGTGCTGCGAATCTTGTGTTGGTCGTGGCCTGGTGTGTTTGCTTGCCGCTGCAGGCGGAGTGGCCCGGCAACGACCCGCACGTCAAGAAGGACTTGCAGCGCAACTTCACGAGCATACAGGAGGAGTGGGACATGGCGCTGAAGATCCCCGTGGACCAGGCAGCCTTAGATTTCGCCGCAGTACCAGACAAGCTTTAGAGGCACAGCGACGAGGTCGAATGCTAGGCAGGGCTAATAGCATGGCTGGATACTTGTACTGGAGCGGCGAGCGTAGCATGTGGGGCTCTGGTGTACACAGTGCTTCAAGTGCCGTACAGGGGCTTTCCACGGGTGCGACGGGTGCCCCCATGGCGTGTTAATGCCATGCGTGTGGGCTTAGGAGCTAGCGAAGCGCCCGCATGAGCCTGCCCGAGTTCCGCGAACTTCCTCGCGAAGTATTGTTTGCAGTCGGCCAGCCCCCGCCTCGGGGCGAGCGTCTGCAGCCCGCACGATGTCCAACTGCATCTTGGCAGTAGTCAAATCGCCAGGATGGGATATTGGGATGGATGCTGATTGATGTACCATACACGTTACTCAATAGTCAATACGCTATCTGCAGATTGCAACTTTGATAATCACGAGTCCATCAACGAAAGCGGCGCCCCCCGTCCAGCCCAGCTGCCCCGGCGCCGCACCACTAGTGTCACGCTCTTCTGGGCTCCATGTACAAGCATACCTACCAGCCTCAGCAGCATGGTTCTACGCCTCGCCCCCGCACATCTTTGCACGATCCTACAGTGAGGGTTAACGTATTTGCCTGACACGGTGTGGGCAGGGGGGGGGTAGAATCTTCCGAAACAGACCCCATGCCTCAAATGGATAGAGCTCAACGAGAAAATCACGAATCCGCTTTCAAAATCGAAAATGGGTTTCTGGGTGCAAAGTTATGACCCCTCAAAGTGGCCGGTCGGTCGGTCGGTCTGGGGGTCCCAAGAGGTTTTGCACAGGTTCGTGCCAAGTTTTGTTCCTAGCGCTTCTGTCCTGCAGCACGCGGCGCAATGGGTGCAGCTCAACGATGCGTGCGTAGGTATACGCCAGACTCAGCACACGTGCATAGTTTGGGGCAGTTTGGGGAGCGGCATGTCGGCATTTCGGGAGATGCCTGGGGAACTGGTCAGGGACAGGCCGGTGCCGGCCGGGTTTTGCATGGATGAACGTGTCAGCACATTTCGTATCATCAAGTAACATTGAAGTAAGCCGTTGCATAGCAGGCCAGTCTATCAGGATACTTGTCGGCAGCCGGGCCACATGTCCACATGTCCACATGTCGGTCGGTCAAAGTGTGTTCCCAAGGCGGATCATTTTACATAGCGATAGAGCTCACCGAGAGCAGTCAATTGACACCAACCTGACAAAAAACTAAGGGGTTCTGAGGGGGTTTTGGGGGGTCGTACGGCAGGGGGGGTCGGTCGGTCGGTCGGTCGGGGGGTCCGGGAGGTTTTGTGGCATGGGGTCAAAAAAGTTTGTTCCTACCCCCCCCCCCTGGTGTGGGCACGCATACCGCTCGTGCAAGTCCGCAGCGGGGCGGCTCGGGCTCCCAACCCTGCCTAAAACACACTGGCCGCACGGCCTACCGACAGTCCAACACTGGCATGTCCCAGCCACATGCTCAGGGCCGATTGGCGTTGCGGCCTTTACTCTGGCGCGGATTGTGACCTTGGGCTTGGGGACCGAATCCGGCATGGTCAACAGCTCGACGCGACTCTGGTCAATGCGGAGCGACTGAACCTGTCAATACTGCACGATAGAATATCCTTGTGTTTCATATTGTTCATATTGTACAACGTTACCCTTGTTGCGCTTGACCCGCTCAGAAGAACATGGAAATTGACTCGCGCACAGCCCGCGTAGGAGGCGCCAAAAATGTCTTGCCTCAAAAAGTACTGCTTTGAAGACGCAGCTGAGATTGCTATTGCTATGGAATCATGAGTGTGGCAGCAGCAGACCGTTTGCCAGAGCTGGTTTCGCAGCGGCGACAGCAAGCAGCAGCTCTGGGAGAGACCACGGCAATGTCCGGGAGAGGACCAACATATGAGCGCGTGCAGCGGCTCTTGGAGGAGCGGCGAGCGCGCGCAAGCGCGCAATTAGCAGCGCAAACTCAAGACAGCAGCCCAGAGGGTGCGTTATGTCAGTTATCTAACGTTTCGAACGTGTCCATAATCGTTGACGCTCCATCCCGAACGCGTGTGTCCGCGCTAACACCGTGCCTTCTGACCCGCCGCTGCTGTCCCCACGGTGCCGCAGGGCATGCGGGCCAGCTGGGGCGCGGCAGGCTGCAGCAGCTGGCCTCGCAGATGCAATCCCCAGATAGCGATCTCAGCTTTGAGTTCGACCAGCCTGCATTCATCTCGGACGCTGGCGCCCTTGCGGCCGCACAGGAGATACTTCGGAACAGCTACGCGGCGGGGCAGGCGGGGGCCTCGGCGTCCGGCGCAGCACAACGCCAACAGTCGGGCTGGCAGGAGGGGGCCTCGTCCTCACGACGGGAGCAGTTCCAGCCGCCCCCTGGTGACTTCGACGACGACGAGCACCTCGACCACGACGGAGTGGGCATGCCTGCAGCTCGACACGGTACATCGCAGGTCGGTGAGGACGGCGTGCTGCGCGGTTCCTATGAGGTAGCGGCCCTGCTGTCCACGCCGACGGTTGCCAGCGCTTCTGGACAGCAGGAGGCAGGCGGCGGCTCGCCCACCCTTGCCGAGCTTGAAGCCATGCTCAATCAGACCATGCTGCAGCTCAACCTCAGCTCGCAGCCGCTGCCGCCGCCCAAGCCGCGCCAGCCAGCGCGCGAGCAGCAGCAGGTGCCGCCGCCGCAACAGCAACATACACAGATGCAGGGGGCTGCCCCGGCACGTGCGCCCCAGGGGCCGCAGCAGCAGGGCGACATCCGGGTGCCGTCCGACAAGGACATGGCGTACGGCCTGGGTGGCGGCCAGGAGGGGCCGTTCGACATCTCCGACATATGGGCCATGGAGTCGCAGCCCAGCGCCTCACAGCGCTCCGCCTCGCAGTCCGACCACGCCGCGTATCGAGGTGAGACGGAATCGGGCACGGAATATGGCGCATTCAACTCTGCCCTACTCTGTCACCGGCTGTGGCCCCAGCGGGTACGGTAGGGTCTTCCGCATATGCCGCCTCCGAATTGTTCTTGATATGGCAATCCTTGCACAGACGTTCGTGGCGCCTGTTGTGCAGACGACGGCCAGGAGGTCAACTCGTATGCCGCTGCCTACGGGTACCAGCGGCGGCAACAGCAGCAGCCCAGCGCCGACGAGGCCCTGTACGGCGGCGCCGTGGCAACGCAGCGCATGGGCTCGGACCCTGCCTACCAGCAGCTCCAATCTGGGACACCCAGCTCGCATCCCGAGCGCCAGGCCGGCGCTCCCGAGCACGGACCGGGTCACGCACGCCAGGGTGGCGCGCCGCCGCCGCCGCCGCAGCAGCAGCAACGGCCCCGACAACGACAACAGCCACAGCAGCAGCAGGCGGCGCCGCGCTCGCGGGCCACCTCACCGGCACCGGCAGGAGCCCGGCCTGGTGCAGGTGGAGCTGCTGCAAGCCGAGCAGTGGGACAACAGCCGACACGGCCGCAGCGGCCGGTGTCGGCTCAGATGGGTAGCCGGCAGCCGGCTGGGCCAGCGGTGCGGCGATCAGTTTCGCCTGGAGCTAGCCCTCGGCCAAGGTAAGCTGTGTGACAAGGTGCTGGTCCGTAGTGACTATTGGGCTGTGCCTGCTATACGTGTGTGGTATTCATGACTAATCTGGGGACGTGGCATGGCACAGGTCTGCACTGCAAAATGTGCCAGCCCGCTACAACCAACCGCCCGCCTGGCAGCAGCAGTACCAGCAACAACAACAGCAACAGCAGCAGCAGCAGCCGGACCAACAGCCGCAGCGGCCGCGGTCGCCTGATGCCTACCCGGGCTTCAGCTTCCAGCCGCGCATCAACCCTCGCAGCCGCGAAATTGCCGAGCGGCTGCTCCCCGCCGACAAGTGCGTACGGGCGCGGTGCTGCCAGACAGCATGGCGGGTTCTAATTCGTCTGTGACCTGTACATGGAAGCTGCTGTATCGGGGTGCTATAAATTCTGCTATCCGCACCGCTACCCGTCCACGTCACGCGTGTGCGCCGCAGGGACCGGCGCCTGCAGCAGCTGTCCAAGCCTCGCAACGAGCGCTTCGAGCAGCGCGCCGAGCAGGTGCGGGCACCGGGCGAGGCACACTCTGAGCCTGGTATATGTGTGTGTAGGCCTAGGGCTGAGGGACGTGTGCAGAGGAGACTGCGTGCCAGACATTGCCGTATCGGGCATGGGCGCGAGTCGCACCTGCAACGTCTGACGGTGAGGTTGCGCGGTTTTGCAATTTCTTGCAGTTGCGGCAAGCCAAGCTTGAGGAGGAGCTGAGGGAGTGCAGCTTCCAGCCCCGCACCGGCCGGCCGCCCAGCACGCCGCGCGTGCGGGGTCCCGCGCCCGTGCACGAGCGCCTGTACCACACCAAGCCGGCCTGGGAGCAGAAGCGGTGAGGCGCATGCGCTCCCAAGGAACCTGGCCTGGACAGCAGGAGGCTGCTGATTTACATGCTTCTTTGTGTTCCTTTATCAAGGCAGGGCGCTGACCAATCCGCTGCTCGCTCGCTCGCTCGCCGACGCACGACAGGGATGACATCTTGCGGGAGCGGGAAAGGGAGGTGCTGGCCAGCTGCACGTTCCAGCCGCAGTGCGGCTCCAGGTGCGGCCGCAGCCGGGCGTCGCGGGCAGCAGCCTTGGCGTGAGGGGTGCAGGTTGGCAAGAGCAAGCCAGGAGGTGAACGTCTGTGTGGCGACGTCCTTGGTGCGCACCACATACGCCATCCTCTTCACTCTCGACATCTCTCCCGTTTCGACCCGTAGGCAGTCTCCCGACCGTGGTCGCAGGTCTAGCAGCGCGCAGCGGCAGCGGCCTGTCAGCGCGACGCGCTCACGGCCAGATGCAGGTGGCGGTGGCGGCGGCGGTGGCGGGGCGGGCACGTACGTGCCCATCCACCAGCGGGTGGCTGACCTGCTGCGCAGCCGCAATGAGAAGCTGGCCAAGGCGCAGATGAAGATGGTGAGGCCATTTGTCAAGGTGGTGCTAGCGCTCTCAACTCCCATTGGTGGGACGCGGTTGGCAGTGCAGTGAGCAAAGAAGCGGCCACGCAAGGATGAAACGCACATACACACATGTACACATGCCCACACATATCCGCTTACATTGCACTCCGAGCCGCGCGCCCTGTGTCCCCACCCGTGTCCGCCCGCCTTCAGGAGTTGGACAGTGGGCCCGCCACCTTCCAGCCGGAGATCAACCGGCGCTCGGTGGCTCTGGCGGCGGAGCGGCAGCGGCAGCAGCCGGCGGAGGTGGCGGCGCTGCCGGCCAGCGAGCGCCTGTACCGGCTGGCGCAGGAGCAGCGGGCCGTGTCAGCCAGCAGGTGGGTGGGCGAAAGCGGGTGGAGGGCCGTGCGCAGATCCGGTCTTCTTGCGTACCGTACTTGGTTCGCCGCACGCCCCCTGTCGCCACGCTTTCCTGTGTGATCCACTGCGGAAAGAGGTACCATATCGGCCCAGTATCGGACAAGAAGGGGCTGGTTGCGCCTCCTGATGCTGCTGCTGCTTGCACTGGCGCAGGCACGGACGCGAGGGCGACCTGGGCTCCAGCTACGGCGATGGCGACCTGCGGGGCAGCCGCGACCAGCGCCACCCCGCAGCAGCAGGGGTGCCCGCCATCAACCCGCGCAGCCGGGCGCTGGCGGAGAGCAGCGACCTGCCGCAGGACTTCCTGGCGCGGCAGGTGCGGGGCGGGGTGGGTGGGTGGGTGGTAGGAGGGGGTGCTTGCACCAGGCTCGTTAGGAAGGAAGAGAGCAAATGGTGGCGCAGCACAGCGCAGACGGGGCTTGGTGCTGGGTGTATGCACGGAGGGCACGTGCGCCTTACCCGTTGCATGGCACTCGCATTGAAAGGATCCAAGCAACCGGTCTAAGTTTTATCCAAGATTTTTTGGATCTCCCCTCTGAGCCGCGAGCGCCACGACGGCTGAATTGAGCGGGGCAGTGCAGCACCCTGACGCGGGCCTCCCACTGTGCCCCTGCGCCCTGTGTGCCCAACCTGTGTGCCGCCTATGGGCACTACTGTCAAGTGCCGCTCCGTTGTCAGCGCATAAGTTGCGCTTTCCTCCTCGCGCTTGCGCATGTGGCTCGGTTTAGACTGGACTGGTATCTACAACCCACCCACCCCTCCTCCCCCCGCCCTGCAGGCCTACCTGGCGGCTCTGGGCCATGAGAAGCGGGCGCTGTACCGCAGCCTGCTGGAGGAGTCCACCTGCACCTTCCAGCCGCACCTCATCTCCCGGGGCGGCAGGTGGGGGCTGGGGGAGCGGGGCAAGGGCAGTCGTTTCCGTTTCCCAGCGGACTGAGCTGTTACATCACGCGACCATCATGACCTAAGTTTGGCGCACGTGCCACGCCTTATGTGCCCTGCTGACGCTCGTCGCCCCCTTGCGGCCGTCTCCACACGCACACGCGTACACACGCAGCCTGGCGTCCAGCGGCGTGTTCGGGCCTGGGCCGGGCTCAGCCGCGGGCGACGGCGAGTCGCGGGCTGGGCGTGAGGGCGGCGGCGGCGGGCGGCTGTCCAAGCTGGCGTATGAGGACGTGCAGAAGAGCGCGGCGCTGCGTGACGCGCTGGCGCAGCACCACTACAGCCAGTTCACGTTCACGCCCCGCATCAACGAGACCTCGCGACGCATCGGCCGGGTGAGCCGAGCCCCCTTTGCCCCGCACGGACCTGTGGCCTCTCCCTGTCAGCTCCTTTGCTCCTGTTCCACTACCCGGTCGCGCCTGACTCGTGGCATCCCACTACTTGGCTACTTCGATTCGCTTCTTCAACCGCCACTTCCCTCCTCGTATTACTCCCTCTCACTGCTCTCCCTGGCCGCCTCCCTCCCTGGCCGCCTCCCTCCCTGCAGCGCCACTCGCTGACGGACCTGCACCGCGACGAGGAGCGCCAAGCCAAGCTGGAGCGGCTGGCGGCGCAGGCGGAGGCGGCGGCGGCGGCCGAGTGCACCTTCAAGCCCGCCATCAACGCCCGCTCCGCCAGCCTGGGCCGCTCCCGCCGCGGCAGCCTGGTGCTGGCCAGCGTGGACGTGGCGGAGCAGGCGCACAAGCTGCGCAGCAGCATACTCGTGGTGCGGCGGGGGGGCCAGGGTGCGGCGTGGCTGGGCGCATGCCGCGCTGGCGTCCGTCACTGTCACAGGCGTGCGTATCACTGCCGGCAGAGTAGTGCGCCTGTCCACCCACCATTGACGCACGCACACACGCACACACACATTACACACACACACACCTGCACAGGAGGCTCGTGCGCTCAAGGAGTACGAGGAGTTGAAGGAGTGCACCTTTGCGCCCGCCATCAACCGCCAGGGCCCGCCGCCAGCCGCCGGCCCCGTGGCGGTGCCGGGGCTGGGCCGCCACATGGAGCTCAAGGTGCGGGCGGGGGGGGGAGGAGTTGTGTATTCCGATTCCAAAGAAGCCAGGACTCAGGAATGGGGCGAGGGGGGTTTGTTTTTACCAGTCCCAACGAGAAACCAATGACACGCGGACACGGCAAGTTATGCCATAGTTGCGATGGGGGCCACTTCAAGAAATGATGGGGACTGGGAGTTTACAAGGTTGACAGGTGTTGTGCGTCCCGCCTAGCGCTGCTCTGCCCTCCTATGACCCTCCGCAGGAGATGGCTCGGCGCAAGCGCGAGGCGGAGGAGGCGCGCAAGGCAGAGGTGTGGAACCAGCGGCCCAAGAGCCCAGGGCCGCGAGTGGGCGTCACCGTGCCGCAGCCCTTCAGCTTCGAGCAGCGCGTGCTGCCGTGGCAGGTGGGCGCAGCGAGTGTGCGTTCCTGGTTGGCGGGATGGGCGCTACGGGGGTGGCTGCTTGCTGTCCCTGACTTGAGCTTGTGTGATGGAGCTGGGTACCGAGGTTGGAGCTGGCTGTAGCCAACATGGTAGGCGGTCATCAACTTGTCGCCCAGACACACCCACTACCCTACCCTCCGCCGCACTCTGCTTCGCAGCGGCCCCGTTCCGCGATCCTGGCGGAGCAGCGGCACATGGAGACGCAGCAGAAGAAGCAGGCGCTGGCCTCCCTCAAGGCGCAGGTGGGAGGCGGTTGCAGAGGGGACTGCAAGTACCACCCCAAACTGAAGCAAACCATGTTAAATTAGCGGAGCACAGGCAGAGGGGCAGGTGGGGGCTGTGGAGACGTCTTAAGGGGTGAAGGGCACGGGTAAAGGCTAACATGGACTGATAGGCGAGGAGGTTAGTGGAGCACGCGAGGGTTGTCGTGGCCCTGTGATGCTAACGTTGCACGTTTTCTCTTACCTCGCTTGCTCTTGCAGCGGCAGCACCAGCGGCAAGAGGCGGAGCTGCGCCGCTCAGCCCACCTGCAGCGCATTATGCAGGAGGCGGTGGGCGCGGACGTGGGCGGCGGGCAGCAGCAGCAGCGGCAGCAGCAGTCCGGGCAGTACCAGACCCACCACCCGCACCAGCAGCAGCAGCGGCAGCAGGCGTATGAGGAGTACAATGAAGGGGCGGCCGCTTACGGGCTGTACGGTTTGGAGGGCGTTGAGGAGGGCTACGAGTCCACCACGGTACTTGAGAGGGAGTGACGTGCGTGATGCCATGCAAACGGCATTGCGTTCTCTGGATTGGGATTGCGGCGACGATGCCCTGCCTTTGCCTCGTGGGGAAGAAATGACTTCCAAGCGCGGGGTTGCTTTGCCGCAAGGCCAGCATATGGTATGACGACTGCACATGGGATGTGTGAGATTGCGTTGTTACAAGAGAGGACAGCCCGAGCCAACGGTACACCCAGCGTGTATGAGGACACCCTGACCGCTCTGACCACTGGTCTGCATGGGGGGGGGGGAAGTGAGGGGCATTGCCTGGAGGGAATCGAGACTGTAGGCAGAGAAGATTAGTTGGTTAGCCGGTACTGAGACTGGTGAGACACGGAGGTGATTAGATCTACATTGCAGGCAGGCGGAAAGCTGATACGTGGTCTGGGCTGTAAAGCTGACGGATCCAGTACAGGGAAGGCTGGGAAACCGGAACGCTGTCGCTGCCACAAGGCACAGGCTGACAGACAGGGAAAGCTGGAGGCTGCAGGGCTGACACCTGCGTAGGAACCGAAGCGGGACGGTTAGCGCTGTAAGGGCTGTAGCTGCCGGGCTGGCTGTGAGTGTGAGTCGCACTGCGGCAGTAGTGCGGCTGACCGAGACACAGCCGCACAGGCAAAAGCTGACACGCCACAAGTACACGCAGAACCCTGCTGGCTATACGCGCGAAAGGCTCGATCTGAACCGAGCACCCGGAGTGTTATTTTGTTCCGCTCGGCTTTTATACCGCTGGTCCACATAGCTCGTCCAACTGACAACAGTTTAGCTAACCGCCTACATGGATCAGATTCTCTTCGCCAGCTTCTCGCCTCTTCACGTTATCCTCGGGGCTCGGCCCGGCTTGCAAGATCCATGTCCCATCACGTGATCTTAATTGATTTGTGCCCAAACGTACACGGACACACTCGGATCCGACTCACATCTGACTCATAACCCACACGGATCCCAATCATCAATGCCTTGGACCAAGCTTGTCATCCGCTTAGTCAACGTCCGAGGCGCCCTGTCAGCTTGGCAGGGGAGCCGCTGATGTGAGGCAAGACTGCGGCGTGTCAAACGCAAGGGCTTGCACATGGAATGCAGGTGCTGTCGTTGTGGCAGCCGCATGATCTTTTGCTTTATTGTTTTATCTGCTGCAAGTATTTGTGCCACAGCTGTGGCCGCCCACACAAACATAACAGCGACCTCGCGGCAATTGACCACACCCACGGCACTGCATAATACTTCCCACTTATGCCATCATTCAGCAATAAAACGTTCTCAGAACTGTACCGCGGCCTCGAAGCCCTTGCCGTCGCCCCTCCTTAACCCGACTCACCCTGGCGGTGGCCCGGCGTGGGGCCCAGCACGGCCTCCAGAGCGGTGTTGAAGTTCTCAGTCATTGCCAGCTGCACGTCCGCCGTAGCAGCACGGCGAAAATGTTCGCCCGCAGCGACATGGCGTCCCAGCGGCCATCGGCCGCCACGTGGTAGCCCCGGTGAGGTAGCGGATCCCCTCCCTTGACGCAGCGGACCCCCTCCCAGGCCTCCGATGAGAAGACCCGGTGCATGGCCCGGTAGGCCGCCACATGAGGCAGCCCCGCGGGTAGCATGTGACCGGGCGATGACTGACAGCTTGTAGGCAAGGAATGCCGCCAGCTGCTCCAGGTGTGCTTTTTCCATCCACACCTTCGCCGCGGCGGGCCGCCGCCGCCTCCGGCTGCTGCTGCTGCTGCTGCTGGAGCCGACCCTCCAGGCGCGCCAGCCGCGCAATGGCTTCATCCTGGTGCGGCACCGGGCACGCCGCCTCACCCTACGTCTTCACCAGCGCTGTGCCGCGGCCGCCGCCGGCTTTGCCGCCGCGGCCGATGGCTGTCCTTCCGCGCCGCCCGCCCCGCCGGTAGCCACTGCGCCGGGCACGGCGCCAGCGGCCGTCCTGCTGTGCATGGTGGCAAACCCAGGCACCGCCATGCCACCCCAGCCGCCTCCACCGTCCACGACGAAGTGGAGCACCTGCTACACCGGCGCCGGCTGCCCGGTGTCGACCGCCCCGCCAGGGATGGCGGTGGCGGCCGCCATCGCCGCGTCGTCCATCGCCAGCATCTCGGCCCAGAGGTCATCATTAAATCCAGCGGGTCCTCCACGCGCGCCGCCGGCTCCAGCAGGCCTTGGGTCCATGCGCGGCGACTCCACCTGGCGCCGACCTCCATGGGTGGCTGCACCCACCGCCTCCTCCGGTATCGCCCATTCCCACGCCGCCAACCACACCGTCCCCACCCGGACCCCCGCGGGCTTGCGGCTGCGGGAACTTCTCGGGCAGTAGCGGAAACGCGAAAGCGTTGGCCGCCGCCTCCTCCGCACGCACCGCCGTGGTCGCCCGCCGGTCCGGGGACTGCGCCGACACCCCGCTGGCCTGCCTGCTCGTACGCCGCGTCCAGGAACGCCAGTACGACTGGCATGGAGGGCAGATCGTTTCCCGTATCCCGGCCGTTCATCGCAGCACTCTGAGGGGGAAACGATCTGCCCTCCATGCCAGTCGTACTGGCGTTCCTGGACGCGGCGTACGAGCAGGCAGGCCAGCGGGGTGTCGGCGCAGTCCCCGGACCGGCGGGCGACCACGGCGGTGCGTGCGGAGGAGGCGGCGGCCAACGCTTTCGCGTTTCCGCTACTGCCCGAGAAGTTCCCGCAGCCGCAAGCCCGCGGGGGTCCGGGTGGGGACGGTGTGGTTGGCGGCGTGGGAATGGGCGATACCGGAGGAGGCGGCGGGCGCAGCCGCCCATGGAGGTCGGCGCCAGGTGGAGTCGCCGCGCATGGACCCAAGGCCTGCTGGAGCCGGCGGCGCGCGTGGAGGACCCGCTGGATTTAATGATGACCTCTGGGCCGAGATGCTGGCGATGGACGACGTGGCGATGGCGGCCGCCACCGCCATCCCGGGCGGGGCGGTCGACACCGGGCAGCCGGCGCCGGTGTAGCAGGTGCTCCACTTCGGCGTGGACGGTAGAGGCGGCTGGGGTGGTATGGCGGTGCCTGGGTTGCCACCATGCACAGCGGGGCGGCGGCTGGCGCCGTGCCCGGCGCAGTGGCTATCGGGGCGCGCGGCGCGGAAGGACAGCCATCGGCCGCGGCGGCGAAGCCGGCGGCGGCCGCGGCACATCGCTGGTGAAGACGGAGGGTGAGGCGGCGTGCCTGGTGCCGCACCAGGATGAAGCCATTGCGCGGCTGGCGCGCCTGGAGGGTCGGCTCCAGCAAAGGCAGCACCCGGACTCCCGGAGGCGGAGGCGAAGGTGTGGATGGCAAAAGCTCACCTGGAGCAGCTGGCGGCATTCCTTGTCTACAAGCTGTCAGTCATCGCCCGTTCACATCCTACCCGCGGGGCTGCCTCATGTGGCGGCCTACCGGGCCATGCACCGGGTCTTCTCATCGGAGGCCTGGGAGGGGGTCCCCTGCGTCAAGGGAGGGGATCCGCTACCTCACCGGGGCTACCACGTGGCGGCCGATGGCCGCTGGGACGCCATGTCGCTGCGGGCGAACATTTTCGCCGTGCTGCTACGGCGGACGTGCAGCTGGCAATGACTGAGAACTTCAACACCGCTCTGGAGGCCGTGCTGGGCCCCACGCCGGGCCACCGCCAGGGTGAGTCGGGTTAAGGAGGGGCGACGGCAAGGGCTTCGAGGCCGCGGTACAGTTCTGAGAACGTTTATTTGCCTCACTCAAGCCGGCTACCCAGCGTCGGCTTGCCTATACAAACACTCGGTGTCAAAGTATAGCCGGAGAGCTGCTTTGGATGGGCTGCTGAGTGCTGCGCCGCCCGCCATGAGACGCCGCCTGGGGAGGGTTCGTCATGAGCCCCACCCTCCTGCTGGCCCGCTGCCGCCGACGTGGGAGTAGCTCCCGTGGACGCCGCTGTCGCCCTAGTGTTGCCAGGAAGGTGGGACGCTGCTGGCCCCGCGGCGGAAACGCCGCCGGGTAGCGCCGTACTGGGACCGTGGCTGATGGGTGGGGAAACGCAGGTGTTGCCGCCTCCGGT
Organism: Chlamydomonas reinhardtii; assembly: GCF_000002595.2. NCBI lineage: Eukaryota > Viridiplantae > Chlorophyta > Chlorophyceae > Chlamydomonadales > Chlamydomonadaceae > Chlamydomonas > Chlamydomonas reinhardtii. Next base: position 312,004 of record NC_057011.1, on the reverse strand, counting down.
GTCCGTGTTTATGTGGGTGTGGTCCGCGCCCTCGGCGTGCAATCGCCGCCGCCGGTGAGGAATGGGTGGGTGCGGCCGCCTCGCGCATGCCATCCGCCTTCACCTCGTCAATGGCTTTGTCCACCGCCTCCCTCTCCATCCGCGACATGTGGTACGGTTGCTGGGCGGTAATCGATAGGCGGGTGATCTCCGTGTGGGCGTCACCGTGCCACAGCCCTTTAGCTTCGAGCAGCGCGTGCTGCCGTGGCAGGTGGGCGCAGCGAGTGGGCGTCCCTGGTGGGATGGGCGCTGCGCGGGTGGCTGCTTGCTTTCCCTGACTTGAGCTCTTGTGTGATTCATGCAGGAGGCGGTGGGCGCGGACGTGGGCGGCGGGCAGCACGAGCAGCAGCACGAGCAGCAGCAGCCCGCCGGTCAGTACCAGACTCACCACCCACACCAGCAGCAGCAGCGGCGGCAGGCGTATGAGGAGTACAATGAAGGGGCGGCCGCTTACGGGCTGTACGGTTTGGAGGGCGTTGAGGAGGGCTACGCGTAGTAGGAGTCCACCACGGTACTTAAGAGAGGGAGTGACGTGACGCCATACAAGTACTCTGGATTGGGAAACGATTTCCAAGCGTGGGGTTGCTTTGCCGCAAGGCCAGCATACTGTTTGACCACTGAATATGGGGTGTCTGAGATTGCGTTGTATGTTAGTTGTTACAGGAAAGGACAACCCGGCATGCAACCACGCAGGTTGTAAGGGCACAGAAGCCATACCACCATTGGTGTGGCCCCCTTGGTATTGTACGTGGTAACGTGGCCGGCGTGGAGGCAGGCACCGCCCGTAAGATTTGTACGGCTTCGGACTTCAGTTGCACGACGCCACACCGAGCCGCGGCAAGGTCTGTAAGCAAGGCACGTGATGCTGTGCTGTAACGGGCCGTGGGGGTGCTGTGCGGTTTGTTGTCGTGAACAGCCACATTGGCCGCTGCTGCCCCCCGCAAGCGCAATATTAACAGGTGGGACTCGTGTAACAAGAGGATTGTCGCCTAGGTTGACAAGGGAGCGAGTCTCCCGTTACAGTCCTCCCCCCCTGGAAGCGAACGTCCTCGTGAGACCACCAGCGCATCCGTAGATGTTTTTAGGCTCACTGCAGGCGCGGGGTGGGTTTACTGCCTTTGGCCCAGTTGCGTTGTTGCCTCGCTCTCACGGGCCATCCACCTCAGGGCAAGGAGGGTGTAACCCTCTTGTGCACTAGTTCGGACCCATGCACCCATCCAGGATCGATCCTGGGACCTCAACAGTCAGGGTGACTCCTGGCATTTCGCACCAATGTAACAAGAGGATTGTCGCCTAGGTTGACAAGGGAGCGAGTCTCCCGTTACAACTCGCGACTTTGCCAGTTGTGCCTCAAACCAAAGCGACAAGTCCATTATACTAGCAAAGTGCTATCCATAATCAAAGGAGGGCAGGGCAACCGACAACAGGCAGCATGAATCTGCGTGGAGCAAAGAGGGAACTCAGTATCGGGACTCCCGGGGGGCGGGGAGGGGGGCTGCTGTGCATGGCCGTGTAATAGCACCTCGCTTTTCTTGGTGATCTTATTTAGCAGCTTACCATACATACAAATACACGCATATCTAAAAATGCCTCGCTATTTGCGGGTCAAGGACATTCCGGATATCTTGACCGAGCTCAAAACTGGCGACGCCTTCTCGACGCCCTACCAGCTGGACGCTTGGCAGCAGAAATGGTGCTACATAACGGATGAGATTCAACAGGTACAAGAGACGTGACCATACCTTTGCGCAACATCGAGTCTTCTTTGAAAACATGTGTCGAAGTCTTGTGACCGACAGCAGCTGCGTTTAGCAACACAAGCATACATAAGTTTTGGATAGTTCAGCGCTAGTTTCAACGCTGTCCGCAAGTATCACGGCTCGCCCGGGACTCCGCTGCGCGCACTGGGACGCGCCGTGACGCGCCGTTCGCCCGGCTTCCGCCCTTGCGCGTGCTCTGCGCAGGATGCGGCAGTTCTGTCCTATCGCTGGCGCATCCGCGGCCGCGATGAGAACATCAAGGACTACCGCACCTGGCTCAAGGCGCGTGGCCTGCCTAGCGTGGCTGCTGGCAGGAGGGGCTGCAGCAGAGGCGGCGCGGCGGAGACCGGTTCCACGCACGCGGTCACCGCCCCGCCACCACCTGCGTGATGTGCCATCACCGAATGAAACTGCCAAACTGCCACTGCCACACGTGGCGCTTGTGCTCGCATGCACGCGGCCAAGATGCACCACCGAGTCCTCCGCTGCTCTGCGCTGCTGCCCTGTTGGCTCCTCCCATGCAGGACTGCAAGGCCGAGGGCTACCGGGTGGCGGAGCTGAAGGACGGCCAGCGGCCCGTGCGCTGGGAGCTGGCGGACGGACACGCCCTGCAGATTGAGGTGCGTGCGTGCGTGTAAATGCATGCGTGCGTGTGTGTGATTGTGTATGTTACAGCGCAAACGTTATTCGCACTCAACCGGCTGGGTCCGTGCGCGAGCCATGCTGAGCGCAACGGGCCTTTCGCTCGCGCGGCGGCATGTCTGCAGTGCACCTCCGTACGCCGTGTGTCGCTCCGGCGTGCCGGCCCTGACGTCTGTGCCCCTCAGTCTGCCCCTCGGTCTGCTGCCCTGCCTGCCTCCCTGCCTCCCTGCCTGCCTCCCTGCCTGCCTGCCTCCCTGCCTGCCTGCCTCCCTGCCTGCCTGCCTCCCTGCCTGCCCGCCTGCCTGCCTGCCTGCCTGCCTGCCTCCCTGCCTGCCCGCCTGCCTGCCTGCCTGCCTGCCTGCCTGCCTGCCTGCCTGCCCGCCTGCCTGCCTGCCTGCCTCACTGTGGCTGGCTCGCCCCCTGCTGTGGCCGCACAGGTGGCGGTGTGGCTGCTGTTCCTGCACACCCACTGCCTGGCCGAGTATGTGTGGGTGGACCAGATGTGTGTGCCGCAGGTGAGGGGGGCGGCTTGGGGGGGGGGACACAGGGAGGGGGGCGGGGGGAAGACAGGGAGGGGGGGCAGGGGAAGACAGGGAGGGGGGCGAGGCGGTCGGAAGGGGGGGCGGGCGGAGGCTGGGGGCGGCCGGGGCTGCATGCTGTGGGAGGGGCCGGGGTGAGGGGAGTGTCCGGTCAGGGAAGCCAGGTGGTAGCTGGGCCATGGCACTCTCTGTGTGGCTGTAGGACCCACAGCTCGTGTATGCGCATGTGCGCGCCCCCACCTGGTTGGTCGAGGACGGATGCCAATGTCTGCCTGCCTCTGCACTGCCCCTGCACTGTCTCTGCCTCCGCCTCTCCCGCTGCCTCTGCGTCTGTGCAGGACGCCAGTGTGGAGGAGAAGATGGGGCACATCAAGGACAGCCCCGCCATCTACACAGCCGGCAAGGTGGGGGCGGGAGGGCGCCGGGACCACTGCTGCTGTGACTGTGCCGGCCGCTGCCAGTCAGGGCCTGGCGCCGGCTGGTGCTGTAGGCTGTAGGCGTGGCCTTGGCCTGTTGGCAGCTGGTGGGAAGCAGCAGGAGTGCTGACCTTGTGTGCGCCACCTGTGCCGACATGCACGGGCATAGACGCACAAATACACACACACATACGTCTTTGCACTTTGTTTTCCTTGTGCTCTTTCACACCAACACACACGCACACCATCACACACGCGCCACAGGTGTATGTGTTGCTTGCGCCAGTGGTGGACTACGCCACAGGCCGCATCATGACGGCCAAGGTGGGGGGGGGGATGGAGGGGGGGGGTCATGACCAATCAAGACGAACAGGGGGGGCGGGAGAGGCGTGTACTTCGGGTATGGGTGGACATGAACCGTTGCTCCGGTGGTTCTGCGCCGCCACGTGGTGTTGGGATGCTGCATGTCGTACCTGCCGCCCGCACCAGCAGTAAACCATATCGTCAACGGTCCGCCCCCGCACAACACACACACACACACACACACACACACGCGCGCGCGCCTCCCTCCAGGACGCCCGGGACATCGTCAAGGCCTACCGCAACGACATGAGCAGCTACCGTGAGAGGCGGGGGGGGGGGGCGCAGGGGATGCAGGGGACAGATGGGAGGGGAGGGGTCAGGCAACTGGATGGCGAGGGGGGGGGCGGGGGCATGGCACGTGTGCGGGCTGGGCAAGACTGGCGCGGGTGGGTGGGCGGGCGGGCGCACGTGCCGTGTCGAACGCACAGCACGCTTGCAGGCCACCCAAGCACCCAGCCAGCCGCCCCCGCCGACACCTCCGCCACCTCCAACACGCCTCCGCGGCTCCTCCGCGCTTTGTGTAATGGCTCCGGGTTCTTGGTCTCAATGTGTGTGTGTTTTGACTTGATGCTGACTGCCCCCATCGCCACCCCCCTCCCCGCCTGCCCCTGCCTCGCCCCTACCGCGCCTGCCCCCCCCTCCCCGCCTGCCAGGTAGCTACGACTTCCTGTCCCGCTCCGCTGTCAAGGCGCTGCTGGTCAACCACTCCTACATGCGGCGCGTGTGGACCATTCAGGAGGCGGTGGCGGCCACAAACCCCCACATTTGGCCGTTGCTGGGGCAGGGTGCGTACTGGGCATGCGCCGTTGGAAGAGGGGGAGGGGTGGGGCGGCACGACTCAGTGTTCCTTTCGTGTCCGTCCCTAACTTCCCTGCCCTTATCTGTCGCTCCTTTCACTCAACCGCCCCCTCCCCCGCCCCTCCCCCGCTCCGGCGGCTGTGCCGCACCCCCGCCCAGGCGAGCTAAACTCCTACCAGTCGCTGTACGTGGTGGACTGGCCCGAGGTGGGGGCGGGAGATGTGTGGGGGGGGGGAGTGGGGGTTTGTTGATACCAGCACAAACTGATACCGGACCCAATGGGGGTGGGTGTGCGGGGTGGCACGGGTGTGTGGGGTGGCACGGGTGTGCGGAGCCCCGCGGTGTTGGATCGAACAGCGCAGGTGCGGGATCTGTGTGCAGCTGCACGGACCTGCACTGGAACGGGGTGGGCCTCATCGCGATGTCGCCACGCCTCGGCCCTCACCCCGGCCCCCACCTCACCCCGCCCCCCCCCCCCCACCTCACCCCGACCCCCACCTCACCCCTGCCCCCTGCCGCCACCACCTCACCCCCTGCCCCCGCCTCACCCCGACCCCCGCCTCACCCCTGCCCCCACCTCACCCGCCGCCCAGTTCAACGCCTGGAACGGCCACCCGCAGCTGGGCCCCATCTACAGCCGCCTGTTCGATGCGGACGCGGAGGGCGAGGCGGTGCGGGACTACTACGGTGGGTGGGTGGGTGGGTGGAGGGGGCGGCAGCGGGCGTGTGTGTGTTTTGTGTGGGGGGGGGGGGGCGGCAGCGGGCGTGTGTGGTTTGGGGGAAGGGGGTGGATCAAGGCATGGCCCGTTGGGCACATCCGTCGCAGCCCGGGTGGTAGAGGTGCGGGTGATAGGCCCGCGTTCGCTGATGCTTCACCTGCTGCGTCCTGCCCCCTGCCCCCCTGCCCCCTGATCCCCATCCCCCACCTCCCGGCCCCCCACCGGCCCTCCGCAGACGGCGACTACACGGGTGCTATACGGTATGTGTGTGTATGGGTGGGGGGAGGGGGAGGGAGGGGGAGTGGCAGTGAGGGGGACGCGGGGCGGTGCTGTCGCGGCTCGGCTGCTCAGGCTGTTGCCAGGGCCGCTTGTGCGGTTGGGTCCACCTGCGGGGGCCCAGCCTTATCTGTGGGTAGACGTTGTAGGCTGTGCCGGCGTCACACAACGGCCTGCAACACTCGCTGCTCCTTGCAAACCCGCGCCGCCCGCCCACCTGCTCCCTATTCCTTTGCCCTGCGACCCCACCCAAACACACACACACACACACACGCACAACCACACACACTCACACACAGCCATCCAATCCCCTCCCACACACACGCACAACCGCAGTGTGCTGCGCGAGCACCCCACCTACGCCATCGGGTACATGGCCATGATGGCCAAAGACCTGGTGAGGGGGGAGGGAGGGCGTGTGTGTGTATGTGTTGGCGTAAGGGGGGTTGTAATTACCCGGGCCCAAGGGCGGGAGGTGCGGGGGGAGGGGTTCTTAGCAAATGGGACAGGGTCGACAGAGTGCATGTAAATGCGCAAGCAAGGCGGGCCGCGGTTGGGCCCATTCCGCCCGGATGCCACGCCACAAACCACCCATTTTCCCTTGCCCGCCGCCCACCACCGCGCCTATGCCACCGCGCCTCTATCCCCACCCTACCCTCGTAACCCCCACCCCCGCCCCCGCCCCACCTCCCCGCCACACAGATGTGGATCACCATGGACCGCAACGGCTTCATCAACGACATCAAGCGCGCCGACAGCCCCGCCCGCCGCGCCTACGTGCTGCTGAACCACCAGCAGGTGCAGAGGGGGGGAGGGGGAGAGGGGACATGGGTGTGGGCGGATGTGTGTGTATGTATGTGTGTGTGTGCTGCAGCTGCGCTCCACACACTCTGTCGCATACAACGGCGCCTGCCTCCGCTGCCCCATCTGCACACAAATGCACATACAAACGCACACGCACAAACACACACACACAAACGCGCGCACACACACACACACACACACACACACACACACACACACATGCGCACGCCCACAGATCCACGCGGCCCGCTCCTTCCTGCCCGAGGACCGGGTGCTGGCGCTGGTGCCGCTGGTGGACTACGGCGCATGGAAGGTGGGGGGGGGGGCTGGGGGGGTGGGGGGGGTGGGGGGGGTGAGACAGTGTGTGTTTTTGTGTAAGCGCAAGGAGGGGAAAACGTGTGTATATGTGTGTGCGTGTGTTGAGAGCTGCCCGATAATAGTCCCTTGGCCGCGTGTTCAGCTGCCCTCCCCCCTCCCCTCCCCCCCCCCGGTCCCCCAGTCCGCCACGGCGGGAGTGCCCGGTCACCACCTGATTCAGGCCAGTGTGGCGTGGGCGTACGGCGTCATGGAGCAACAGATGGCCAGCTGGAAGTGCGTGTCCGTGTGTGTGTGTGCGTGTGTGCGTGCGTGTGTGTTGGGCAGGGGAGGGGGTTGTATGTGTGTGTGGGGGGGGGTGCCGGTGGGGGGGCTGTAAATTCCAGCCCAAGCTAAACCAAACAAAGCTAAAAGGAGTGGAGGGGGGTCGTGTGGGCCTTGGGGCCGGGATCCCTGCGGAAGGAGGACTCGCGCCTGCCTGTGCCGCCACATGTGCCACCTGCCGCCTCCTGCCACCTCCTGCCACCTCATGCAGCAGCGCGTGGTTGTGTGTGTGGTTGTGTGGTTGTGTGTGTGGTTGTGTGTGTGTGTGTGTGTGTGTGTTGGGCGGGGGTGAGGGGTGCCGTGTGTGTTTCATGTGCTTATGGGTGTGCGTGTGTGTACTTTTGTGTGTTGGGGGGGTTGTATATACCAGCCCAAACTAAACCAAAACCAACGAAAACGGGGGTACATGCCCGAGCCCAAGGAATTGTTGCCCAACCGGGGAGGAGGGGGGGTTGTGCGGGCCTTGGGGCCGGGATCCCTGCGGAAGGAGGACTCGCGCCGGCCTGTGCCGCCACACGCGCCGCCTGCCACCCCCTGCCGCCCCATGCAGCAGCACGTGCTGCGCTGTGGCCGCAGCCAGTGCATCCCGGGTTTACCGCCAGGATTCACCCGCCCCGCCCCCATCCACAAATGCTCACCTCCCCACCCCTCACCCATAACCGCTCACCTCCCCGCCCCTCACCCCTCACTCTCAACCTTCACTCTGAACCCTCGCCCACCCTCACCTTCTGACCCGCCCCCTCAACCACCCTCCTCACCTCTCGCAACTAACGCCTCTACCTGTGCTCCGCTCGTTTTAGCTTGGTTTGGCTTTATTTGAGCTGGAATTTACAATCCCACCCCCTCAAGCACCCTCCTCACCTCCCCATCCCTCAACCCCACCCCCTGGCCCCTGCCCCACCCCCTGCTTTTCCCCCCGCCCTGCCCCCAGGTGGTCGATGCGCATCTTCAACGGCCCCAAGTGCTCCGCCCGTGGTCTGGAGCTGCTGCAGCCGCGGCGCAACCTGGGCGACGGCACTGCCATGCACGGAGCCAGCCCGCGCTGGGAGCAGGCGGTGAGGGGGGGATGAAGGGGCGGTTGGGGGCAGGCAGGAGGACGAGTGTTCTGTTGGGTGCAGGGGTAGCTTATCATGACCCCATCTGAACTGAGGGAGGGAGGGAGGGAGGGAGGGAGGGAGGGGGAGGGATTGGGAGGGGCGGTGGCAGGGTGGGGCGGGGGGTAATTGGCGCAAGGCGGGCGGGAGGGGCCGCGGGCGGAGCCCAGAGCCTCCACCCCGACACCACCTCGCGCACCTCCTCCCATCTGAACCCCCACCCCCACCCCCTGTGCACACAAACACACACACACACACACACACACACACACACACACACACACGCCCCTCCCCTCATGCGCTCGGCCCCGCAGCTGCCGCCCGCCGGCTCCGCCCTGTCCCTGCCGCTGCCGCCGCCGCACCCCATACCCAAGGTGGCCAGCTACCAGGCCGCCTCGGGCGCACTGGGGCAGGAGGCGGCGCAGGCCGCGGCAGCCGACGGCGGCGGCGGCGCGGCACTGGTGCGGTGCCTGGAGGCCGCGGCGGCGGCGGCTGGCGGCGGCGGCGGTGTGACTGGGCCCCTGGAGCTACGCGTGGAGCTGTCGGTTGTGATGCCGCACCCTGGCGACGTACGTAGCGGGGAGGGAGTCTGGTCTGGTTTGGGAGAGCTGGGTCTGGTCTGGGAGGCTGCATGAGGTCCGGCTAAGAGTGTGAGTGGGTAGCAGCAACCGATTATTTCCATTCCGCAGCCCTGCAACCCGCCACCTGACTTCCTGCCGCCCGCCCAACGCCCCGCCCCGCCTGTGTGCCGCCGCGCAGGCCAAGTACTGGGGCGGCGGCCCCTGGACGGACGTGCGTGACGCGCTGGGCACTGACGAGGGCTTCCGACTGGCGGTGCAGTGGAGCCTGGAGCCGTGGAGGGACCCCAGTGGGTGCTGCTGGGGGGGAGGGGGAGAGAGCGGGAAGAGGGGAGGGAAAGAGCAGGGAAGGGGTTGGAGAGGGGGGGAGAAGGAGCAGGAAGGGAGAGAGGGGGCGATGAGGATGGGACAGGGGAGGCTTTGCCGGCTCTGTAAGGTTTGCGTAACGCTCAGTGCCTGCTGTGTTCGTTGCCCCCAACCCCTCGCCCCACGCCCCAACCCCCGTAGCCAAGGAGTTCGACATCGACCGCTGCGCCGTCTATGTGGTCAGCGGTGGCGGCGGCGGTGAGGGCGGCGGCGGCGGCGGTCTGCGCCACCCCTGCATGATACTGCTGGCCATACCCAGTGGCGAGAAGCCGCCGCGCAGCGGACAGGTGCGTCTTGGGTGTGTGTGTGTGGGAGGGGGGCGGGGTTGAAAATTGCCGGAGCCCAACGAAATAGGGCCCAATAGTGAGGAGGCGGCAGGGGGTTGTCCTCACCACTTTAGGGGCCCGGCTCTAGGCAAAGACCCGCACACACATGCCCACCCGCAAACACATGCAGTTCGCCGTCCAGTCACCCACACGCATGTCCCGCCCTCTCCCCCGCTGCCTCCCCCACCCGGACCCTCCTCCATCCCCATTCCGTTTAGGTTGGGTTGGTGTTTACAACACCCCCACCCCCACCAACCCCTACGCCTTCACTTCTTAAATAATCATGAATGTACCCCCCCCCCGCCCCGCCGCTGCAGGTGATGACGGTGCTGGAGGTGTCGGGTGCGCTGCTGCAGTTGCTGCTGGACTGCCTGAAGCGCAAGGTGGGGGGAAGGGGCAGGGGAGTGGCGTGTGAAGGACAGGGTGTGAGGGGCATGTGAGGGACAGGAGTTTCGGCGCGTGCACCTTCAGCACGCCCACAACTGCGCTCGCATTCCCCCACTATGCCACGGCCGGCGGAGCAAGCCGCCGATGTCCTGCGGAGGTCCGTGCCGCTCCATCCGCTCCCACCGCCCGGTTACCGCATTACAACGACGCACACACACAAACACACACACGCACTCGTCCTGCTTCCCTTGTACACATACACCTGCTACCCCCCACGCAAACACACAGGCCGTCAGCTCCATCACGGAGCCGCTCCTGGCGCTCAGCGGCGGAGTGGACGCCCCCGCCGCCTCCGCCGCCGCCGCCGCGCCCACCGCGGCGCAGGCGGCGGCCGCCAAGGCCAAGTCGCAGGCGGCTGCGGCGTTCACGGCAGCGGCGGCGGCGGTGGCAATGCAGGAACTTGCCAAGCAGAAGGAGGGGGCAGAGGAGGAGGAGGAGAGCGGCAGCAGTAGTGCGGCTGACGAGGAGCCGGAGGAGGAGCCGGAGGAGCAGCCAGCGGCAGCGGTGGAGACGGAACAGGTGAAGGAGGAGGAGACGCCGGAGAAGGAGGCGGAGGAGTCAAAGCCTGTGGAGGAGGAGGCACAGCCAGTCAAGGCTGCGGAAGAGACGGCAGAGCAGGAGCAGCCGGAAAAGCCGACACAGAAGGAGCAGGAGGAGCCAGAAAAGCCGGCACAGAAGGAGCAGGCGGGCCAGAAAAAGGACAAGGTCGACGGCGACGGTGCGGCGGCCAACGGCCTGCCCTTCACCGGCGCCCTGGAGGAGGAGGAGGGCCCCACCGCGCCCGCGGCGGCGGTGCTGTCGGACGCGCCGCTGGCGCCGCCGCCGGCCGGCACCGCCATTCAGAAGGGCCCCGGCGGCGGCGAGGGCGCCGGCGGCGCGCTGCCGTACAGTGGTGTGGAGACGGCGGCGGGCGCCAAGCACGTGGGCAGGCCGGCGGCGCCGGTGCAGGAGGAGTCGGGCTGCTGCTGCATCAGCTGAGGCAGGGGGGTTCAGGGGTTCAGGGGGGGGGAGGCGAGGAGCTGAGTGCGGTGGTGGAGGGTGGGCGAGGCGACGGCAGCATTGGCGGCGCTGACCAGGGGGGGGGCTGGGAGGTGATGAGGCGTGTGGTGGTGCTGGCGGAATGTGTTGGTGTAGTGGGTGGGGCTGGGCGGGGTGACGCGAGAGTTTTCATGCGTGGCGGCGTGTTGCGAACACTGGGTGGGTGGGTGGGTGGGTGGGTGCTGCCGCCGGCCCTGAGCGCCGACTGGGTCTCTCGGGCCGCCTCGTGACCGACTGGAGACATTGTGGCAGTGTGGCAGTGTGTGGTGGGGGCGGCGTGGCGGTGCCGAGCACGGGTCGGTGGTGGGGGCGGTAGCCAAGCAGCCAAGAGGGTGCTGGGCAGCACACGATTGGAGGAAGGGGAAATCTCGGAGGGAGCGGCCACGTGCCCGAGCCCTTTCCGAATAGGTGGGCGGAGGAGCGAAATGGCTGCGAATGGGCTTCGAATCACTACAATGATAAAGTCTTTTGTGCTGCGAAAGCTCGGAATGGCTTGTGGCTAGGCTCCGACACGGTGCAGCTGGGGCGTGAGGCACCCAGGAGAGTGGTCCCCTGGTGGCACCGCGGGCGCTGGGGGCGACGAGGCGCCCCCGCACCCGTCTGTGCGCATTGTGGCTGCCTGCATTGTTGCCTGGTGCGGCACCCGTGTGTGACGGGAAGAGGAGAGAAGCGCGCAGGGCAGAGTGCCGTATGTGTTACGTGATATCGCACCGAACGATTGAAGTCGAGGCAGACAGGCAGACTGCCGGCTGGTTACACAGTGCCCACATCCCAACCCTGGATTGCCAGCCTTCAGACTTCAGTGAGAAGTCGCTAGTCGCTTACCCACACACGTACACACTGCACACTTGCGCCAGATCATAAAGTACTGCAAGAGAAGGCCTTGGACGCAGCAGGCTGCAGGCATCTTTATTGGTACATGTCAGGCCGTCAGGGATGTGGTCCATGTGCAACACATCTGAGCGGATCAGCTGCAATAACCCCTAAATCAGGCACAGGCGCAATCAAGCGGCGGCTGGCCGGGAGTGCCGGCATTGTAGAGCACACGTGCCCACATCTGCCACCACCGCCACAGGGCTGTGTGCGGCCCAGCCACAACACACACCGTGCACCGCTCAAAGCCAACAGACGGAATGTATACGGCACTTAAACGCCTGGGAAAGCTGCTATGCTACTTCCACAAATTGAAGATAGCTGCCAAACGCCACGGCACACGCTCCGACGCCGTGCACACCCACGTCATACTCGCGATGCCTACTTACGGGGGGCGGGTCTGCCACGTGTGGGGCCCAACAAAGCTACTGGCACTAGGCCCCACTCCCACCATACCCACGCCGAGCCGCTCACGTGTCCCAACCGACACGCCAACAACACCAACACCCGCGCCCCACGCGGTGCGATGCCTACACAGCGGCCACCTCCCCGCTCCTTCCTGGCCCCGCCACCCACCTCCTCACCACACCCTGTGCTCATGACGTCCCTCTGTTGATGCCGCACACACACACACACACACACACACACACACACACACACACACACACACACACACGCACACCACCCCCGCTTACGACAGCCGTCCAGACAACAAGTCCATGTGGGCTGTGTCCCGTGCAGGTACAGGACCGCAGCTGCCCATACCCGAAAGCGGGAAGCAGCTCTTGTCAACCACCACACTACCACACCCCAAGCCCGCCACATGCATTGGTCGAGTGTACGGTATGTATAGGACATAGGCACGCACCATGCGCCTCCTCCTCCTCCCCCTCGTCTTGCCCCTCCGCCCACAGCGCTGCCCCAGCTCCTCCTCCTCCTCTACACACACTCGCGCCACCGTCACTTTCCTCCCCCCTCGTTCCCTGCGTCGGCCTCCTCGACCTCCTCGCGATGCCGCACCGCGTCCACACCTCCCCGCCCCCTAACCCTCAGGCCGCTGCCGCTGCTGTTGCCGCTGCTGCTACTGCCGCCGCTACTGCCGCTGCTGCTGCTGCTGCCGCCATGCCCTCCACCGACACCCGCCGCCCTCCGCCTGCCGCACAACCGCCTCACACTGCCTGAACGGCCCTGTGCGGCAGACAGGCAGGCAGGCAGCTGAACCACGGGCGGCGGCACCGCAGCCGCCCGCCCAGCCACCCAGCCACCCAGCCGCCAGGCGCCTGCGCTGCCCTTCACAGCCTCCCCTTCCCTCCCGCACCACACCTCGCCACACCCCGCCAGAGCTCTCTCTCCCTCCCTCTCTAGCCGCGGCGGCGCGACAGGCGCCAGGCGTTGGGGTCGTTGTAGCGGTCGTACAGCGGCTCGATGCGCTCGAAGCGCTTGCGGCGGGACAGCTTGTTGGGGTCGGCGGGCCTGTGTGCGTGTGCGTGTGAGCGTGTGAGCGTGGGGTTCGTGAGTGTTTATGTGGGCGGGTGGGTGGGATTTGAGTGTAATGTGGGTCGGAGGGTGCATGAGATCAAGTCAAGGCAGGGACACGCCAACACAAGCACACCACCCCCCGCCCGCCATCCCCCCCTTCCCCGCCTCTTTTGCCTGGGGTTCGGTTTAGCTTGGGTGGCGTCTACACCCCCCACCCCCCACTTTCCCCAAAGCATTCCCCCCACTCCCCCCCACAAGAAACGCGCGCTCTCACTTGAAGAAGCGCGGCGCCAGTTCGGGCAGCCAGCGCGGGTCGATGGCCAGCACCTCCCTCATGTACTCCTTGGTGGTCAGGATGAGCTCGTGGTAGAGCACCCAGTCGGGCTGCTGCTGGAACAGGCTGGAGGAGGGGTGGATGTACACCGGCTGCTGCTCGATGACGGTCTTGTAGCCCTCCTGAGGGTCCTTGCGCGCGCTGCGCGAGTGTGATAGCGTGTGCGTGGGGGTGGGGTGGGGTGGGGTGGGGTTAAATTCATGATTCTTGAAGTTGAAGAAGTAGGGTGGGAGGAGGAGGAGGAGGAGGAGGAGGAGGGCGTGGCAGCGGGGAGAGGGGTTCGAGTCCGCAAGGCAGGCAAGGGGCACAGAGGGGACGTGCATGCCTGAAGCAACAATATTTCTGTCCCTCCGGTTTAGACAGGATTCCCCTGGCCGTCCCCACCACCTGCTGCCCCTTAGCCCTTAGCTCTGACACCTCTGCCTCTGTCTTACTGTCTCCCTCTCTCTCTCGCGCTCTCTCTCTCACGTGTGGAAGAAGAACCCCGAGGTGATGGCCTTGCAGATCTTGGTGTAGTTGCGGCCCGCCGACACCTGCTCCAGCTTGTAGCGGTCCATGATGGCCAGCAGCTGCTTGCGCACGTCCTGCGCGCGCTTCATGGACCGGTCCTGGGGGTTGAGGGGATGGGGGATGTGGTGAGAGGGTGGGC
>NC_057011.1:244424-294524 GCF_000002595.2 Chlamydomonas reinhardtii | reverse complement strand
CCCCCCCCCCCGCCCACACACCACCCTCACCTTGGTGTACAGCACCTCCACGGGGTAGGTGCGGCCGGGGATGGTGAAGATGGGCGCGTCGAAGAAGTAGGAGGAGAACTTCTCGGCGTCCAGGGTGGCGGAGGTGACGATCAGCTTGAAGTCCGTGCGCCGCTTGCACACCTAGGTGTGTGTGTGTGTGTGTGTGTGTGTGTGTGTGTGTGTGTGTGTGTGTGTGTGTGTGTGTGTGTGTGTGTGTGTGTGTGTGTGTGGGTGGGTGGTGTGTGTGTGGTGGTGGTGTGGTGGTGTTGGTGGTGTTGGTGGTGGTGAGTGCTGGTGTTGGTGTTGGTGTTGGTGTTGGTGGTGTGCAGCGGAGGGCTCAGCGCTGGAGCAGGTGGTGGCCGTGGTGGGTGGTGGTGGTTGCGGGGGATGGGTGGGCGGCTCCAGGCACCAGGATACGCGCGAATGCCTCCCCCTCTCCCGCCCCCTCCATCGCCTCCCCCTCCCTCCCCCCCTCCCCTCCCCCCTCCCCTCCCCCACTCCCCTCCCCCTCCCTCCCCCTCCCCTCCCCCTCCCCTCCCCCCTGCCTCCCCATCCCTCTCCCCCCCCCACCTCCTTCATCAGGCCGAACAGCACGTCTGTGTGTATGGTGCGCTCGTGCGCCTCGTCCAGCACGATGACCGAGTACTGGCTCAGCGCCTCGTCCAGCAGGCACTCGCGCAGCAGCATGCCGTCGGTCATGTACTTGATGACGGTCTCGGGGCCGGTGCAGTCCTCAAAGCGGATGGCGTAGCCCACCTGATGGGGGGTGGTGGGGTCGGGGGGTTCGGGGGGGGGGGGTGGCGAGGAGGAGGGGTGGGGGTTAACGTTGGACCAATCCCGTAAGGAGGGGTGGGGGATGGAGGGAGGGTGGGGGTTGCGTGGGAACAAAGGGTGTCTGTACGCGTGTTGCGAGGTGGAAAAGCACCCAAAAACATCCCTCTCCCGAGGCAATGCTGCCCATCCTGGCACGACCCTCTGACCCCCCATCCCTCCCGACCTCTCCACCCCCCCCGCCCCCCTCCTCGTCTCACCTCCAGTTTTTTTTTTCAAAACAAGGGTTTGCAGATTATATTCGAGTAATAAGATTATTGCCCTGAGTCTCCAGCCATTACCCTGAAATTTTTTTTTCTGGGGGGCACAGCCCCCCAGACCCCCCACAAAACATGAACGACGTTGCTATACTTGCCCAGCTTGAAACTGACTTCCCCGCGCCTTGCCTGCCTTGCGTATACTTCTCCGCTCTGTCATGCCTCCATGCGTTCAGCTAGTCTACAGCAACACCCCGTACCCCGCACTTCATCATCACTGTATCCCGCACTTGTGTCACCACAACCTCTGTCAAACTACGCCCTCATCACGACATGTTGTACCGGCCCCGCACACCCGCCGCGTCCTCCCAGTGCTTGAGGGCCGCGACGTAGGGGTCAAGCACGCGACGTAGGGTTCCCCTACGACGCGGCCCTCAAGCACTGGGAGGACGCCGCCGCACTGGGAGGACGCCGCACGCCGCCCAACGTACCTAGAGGATGTAATTAGTGGTCCTGGCGGGCAGCAGCTCGCGATAAGCTGGCCTTCGGCCTCATGCAGCACGGGCACGCGGTGCCCTTCGGGCCCCCGCCCGGCCCCCGCCCCGCCCCCGCCCGGCCCCCAGCCGGCCTTACAGCCGGTAACGGCTTTGGCGCGCCTTCGGCGCGCTCATTACCGGCTCCGGACGCCCACCTCCGGATTTATTACCGGAAAGTATGGTATTACCCAAAAAAAAACACTGCTCACCTCCTCGCCCAGGCGGCACCCAAACTCCTCCGCCACACGCTTGGCCACACTCATGGCGGCCACACGGCGGGGCTGAGTGCAGCCTGTGGGGTGAGGGAGGGAGAGGGAGAAGAGGGAGGGAGAGAAGAGAAAGTGAGGCGTGCAGGGGCAAGACAGTTGTGTGGCGGGAGGGCACATGATTCTCAGGCGCTGCTGCAGGTGCCGCCCATGGCCCTCCCTCAGCCTGTCCGTTTGGTCTCCTCCCCTCCGCTGCCCCACCCGCTACCCTACCCCATTCTCTCAACCCCTTCCACGCATACATGCCCTACCCCCCCCCCCCACCACCACACCCCGCCCCCATCCCACCCCACCCCACCCTCCACTCCAAATCCCGGCCCCCCAGCCCCCAACTCCCCCAGCCCCCCCACCCCCCTGCTCACCGATCTTGCCGGTGGATGTGTATCCCGCCTCCGCCAGGTACTGCGTCATCTGTGTGGTCTTGCCGCTGCCGGTCTCGCCAATCACCACCAACACCTGGTTGTCGCGCACCGCCTCAATCAGCTGCTGCTTCAGCTTGAAGATGGGCAGGCTCTCGCGCTGCTCCTTGATGCTGCGAGCGTCCTGGGGGGGGCAGGTGAGGTGGGGGAGGCGGTGTGTGTGTGTGTTGTGTGAGCGTGGTTTGGGTGGGTGTGGGGGTGTGTGGTGATGGGGATAGTTGGGGGTGGAGAGCTTATGATAATGCGTGTGCGGGTTGATGAAAGATATGAAGCAAACACGTATGCACACACACACACACACACACACACGCGCACACACACACACACACACACATATACATATACACACACACTGCACCCCCTTCTGCCCTGCTCCCACCTGCATGCCGTAGCTAATGGCCTTGCCCATGGCCGCCTTCTTCCACTCGGGGATGTCCGACTGCGTCAGACCAATGCCGCGCAGCTCCTGAGCCAGGGCGCGCTCGCCTTTGGGGGGCAGGGCAGCGTGACGGGTGGCGGGTGTTGGGTGTGTGGTGCAGGTGCAGACGGACGCGGCGCGACAGTTCCATGCACAACATAGCTCCCAAGACGACCTCGACAGTAGTTGACTGCCGTCCCGAGAAGCAAACCCACGGCTCAGACCCGTGACCCAGACCCAAGCCCCCCCTCCAAAACCACGTCGCCCGCCCGCCCGCCCCCTTCCCGCCGCGCTCACTGGGGTCTGCCATGGGGTCCTCCCAGGGCCTGCTGAGGTCCTTGGGGATGGCCTCCAGGAGCGTGCGCTGCTGCTGCTCCTTGAGCTCGCGCCGCTCCTTGGCCAGGGCGGACTGCGTCATCGCGGCGCGCTGCAGCGAGCCGTCCGGGTTCTTCACGATCTTGACCGGGCTCATCTCAATGCCGCTGCGCGTGCCCACGCCCTGAAGCAGCGGCGGGCGGGGGGGGGGGGGGGGTACATGAATTAAGTTTACGAAGTGAAGTTGTAGCCAGGTACAGGGGGGGGTCCCATGGATGTATACCGTACATTCAGACGAGGTGTTCGGGGGCTACATTGATAAGTAGTGATTGGAGTGGTACAGGGGTTGTGTGCCCGAGCTCAAGAAAATAGGGGGAGGTGGAGGAGGTGGGCGTCAGAGGGAGGACAAACCATTCATCGGCACGTGTCGGCTTGCGTTGCACGCCCCTCCCCCCCCCCGTCCCCCGCAACGACCCCGCTTCCACATACCCGCCCACCCAACCCCACCCCCCCCCATCCCCCCTACGCCCCCACCCGCCTCCCACCCTAACCCTCCCACCCTAACCCTCCCACCCTAGCCCTCCCACCCCACCTTGAGGAACTGCGGCTCGGAGTCGTTGAGGTCAATCTCAAACTCCTCCGCCTCCGCCGGGTCCGTCGCGGACGCCAACACGCCCAGCCCCGACTGCTCGTCAAAGTGCGCGTACTCGCGCACGTCCAGCACACCTGTGGATTGTTTCGGGGGTGGGGGCGTGTGCGGAGGTGCGGCGTGAGGGGCAGATGGGGATGAGGTGGGGGCGTACAGCACGTGGCGTGGCGTGGCGGTGGACAGCACCACCAAGGGGGCGGCCTCTCACGCAGCTGGTCCAACTGTGCGGTCCTTGACACGCCCCCCCGCTCAAACACCCACCCGAGGAGATGAGCTGCTTGTTCTCCCACATCTCGTACTCGGTGAGCTTCTTGCCGCGCCGCCGCGGGTTGGGGTCGTCATCATCGGGGTTCACCTGGTGGTGTGTGTGTGTGTGTGTGTGTGTGTGTGTGTGTGTGTGTGTGTGTGTGTGTGTGTGTGTGTGTGTGTGTGTGTGTGTGTGTGTGTGTGTGTGTGTGTGTGTGTGTGTGTGTGTGTGTGTGTGTGTGTGTGTGTGTGTGTGTGTGTGTGTGTGTGTGTGGCGTGTGGCGTGTGCGTGGGCATAAGAGTATTGTGCGGTAGGCGGTAGGGGGGGTTACATTCATGAAAACTGAGAAAGTGAAGGCATAGCAAACGCTGTTGCCGATGTCCGCGAAGTCCAGCAGCCAGCTTGGGGTGGTGGTGGTGGTGTTCCTATCCTTCGTATCCGCCTGTTAGCCCATGTCAACCCATCACCTCATCCCACCCAACACATCACACCCCTCCACGACCACGTCCTTCTGTTCATATGATGTCCCCTCCACCCCTCCACCCCACACAAACACCCGCTCCCCCACCCTTGCCCTTTCCCTTCCCCCCAGCCCCCACAGCGTCTTTCATGACCGCTACCCCCCGCACCAACCCTCTGGTTCCAGGTCTTGATATGATTGGAATTTAAGTAACCCCCTCTTCCACCCGCCCAACACGCCCCCACCCAACACGCCCCCACCCCCCAAGCCCCCCCGCCCCCCGCGCCCACCTTGATGCCGCTCATGCCCTTGAGCCCCCCCGCCAGCTTGCCGTCTCCGTCCGCGCCCGGCAGCAGATGTGTGGGCAGCAGGTCCTTGCCGCTGGCCTGGTCCACGTCCCGCATGGAGAAGCTCAGACGCGCCTTGCCGTTGGCGCCCACACTGCCCATGCCGATCACCTGCGTAGGCGTGTGTGGGTGTGTGGGTGGGGGTGGGTGGATGTCGGTGCGGGGTGCATGTGTGCATTTGGGTGTGCATTCGTGCACATGGGTACTGTGGACAGCTGCCCGGTACATGGCCATAAGGCAGTTGGCCGTTGGACAGTCCAGCCTCCCTCCCCCTCCCCCCTCCTCTCCCTCCCCCCTCCCTCCTCCCCCTCCCCTTCCCCTCCCCCTGCGCCCATGCACCGCTCACCTTGACCCACACCTCGTCGCCGCGCTTCACCACGTCCGTGGGGCTCTGGATGGGCTTCTTGCAAATATTAGCAATGTGCACCAGCCCCTCCACCGGCCGCGACATGCCGCACAGCTCCACGAAGCAGCCGGTGCCCATGGTGCCCGTCACCTTGCCGCGGTACACGCCGCCCAGCTCCGGGCCGTCGGGCAGCGCCGGCCGCTTGGGAGGCGGCGGCGGGAGGGCGAAGCCGTCGCGGTCGCGGCCGCCGCCGCCGCCGGGGCCGTCGTCCGCGTAGTCGCTGCGGTGGCGGGAGGGTGAAGGGGGAGGGGTTACGTTTATGATTAGATAAGGAAGTGGTCGACTGTAGGCATGGGGGGGGGGTCCCCAGCATGGACAGTTAGAAGCCTGCTGGGTAGTTGGGGATTTCTGCACCAGTGACTCAATGACCCAAGGACACACCCACAAAACAGCCCCGTCCCCGTCAGGCGTCGCCTCACTCCCTGACTCCCTCCCTCTCTCCTCGAAGCGCACCCACTCCTCTGCCTGGTGCCCTGAAGCCGCAATGCCCGTCCCGTCCGTGCCCCTTGCCTCCCCTCCCGTTCCTCCTCGCCTCCCCCCCCCCGCCCCCACCTGCGGCGCTTGCGCTCCCGGCTGCGGCTGCGGCTGCGCTCCCGCCGGCCGCCGCCCTCGTCACGGCCACGGCCCCGCCCCTCACGGTCCCGGTCGCGGTCGCGGTCGTCACGGTACCGGTCGCTGCGCGAGTCGCCGCCGCCGCCGCGGCCGGAGGGCCCGGGTCCCGCCGCCGCCGCCGCGGACTCCTCCTCCTTGCGGCGCTTCTGGTCGGCTTCCTGTGGGGCGACGGGGTGGCGAGGTAGCGGGCCGTCAGCAGGGGAGAGGGAGAGCAGGCGCGGGTTTGGGTCGTGCCGCTCCCCCAACGCTCTAAGTACAGCCCACGCCCCGTGCCGCCTGCAAGCTCTCAACGATACGCCGTCAATACCTCCTTACCAGCCACCCAGCCACCCGCCCCACACAGCGCCCTCAATCCTCGTCCCATCCCGTCCGCCCCCCCCCCCCCCCCACACACACACATACAGTTCGGTTCGGTTTAGGGTGGTGTTTACAGCCCTCCCACCACACACACCGCCCCCCACATCGCCTCCCCCCCCACACCTCCAGCAGCTCCTGCGTGAGGCGCTTGGCCCGGTCGCGTGTGTCCTGAAGCTCCGCCGCCGGCAGCCGCGCGTTGGACCGGGCCAGGCCCACGCCGCCGCCGCCGCTGCCGCCCGCGCCGCCGCCGCCGCCCATCAGCGCCTGCAGGTCGTCGGCCAGTCAGCCAGTCATGCAGCTGCAGCTAGCCAGACAGTCATGCAGCTGCAGCTAGCCAGAGTGTTCGGCTTGTCGGCCAGGCCAGGGGTGTGCACACGTACTCCGGCCGCAGCAAGCCGCCGGCTACCCCACTCCCCGTGCCCGCTCCCTGGCTGCCAGCAAGTGCCCGCCCCAACAACGCCCCACAGCTACACAGCACCCCTCCTCCCACCTGCTTCCTCTCCGTGGCCCAAACCCGCCCCCGCCCCACTGCCCCCCCCTGCCTCCATCACTGCCACCAGCCGCCGCCCCGCCTCCGCCCACATGGTCCCCCTACCAACTCGCCCCCCCCCCGCCCCCGCCCCCGCTGCCCCCCATGTTTTGCTGGGAAACTGGGAACTCGGTGCATTCCGGGGATGGGACTATTGTCGCGTGCCACTCCGTTGTCAAGCATCGGCCACGCTCTCCTCCTCGCTCTATTGCATTGGGTTTGGTTTAGTTTGGGCTGGTATCTACAACCCCCACCCGCCTCCCCCCGCTGCCCCCCACCTGGATGATGTTCCAGAAGCGCTCAATGAGCACATCGTTCAGCGCCGCCCCCAGGCCCATCTCCTGCATGGCCTGTGAGGGTGGAGATAGTTGTGCGGTTTGTGTTTGTGTGATGGAGGGGACGCAGAAGGCAAACAGTAGAGGCATGTGGCTGTTGAACAACCTGGGTTGCAGGCATTTGGTTTCGGAATGTTGCTGCTGCCAACAGACAACGGCGGCCACCACCCGCCTCAGGAGGCGGCCGCTGCGCCGGCTAGAGTCCGCCGCAGCTCCGCATGTTTCCATCATCTTAGGACTGGTAATGCTTCAGGCTACGGGCACCCCCTCCCGACAAACGCACACCTTTTTGAACTTGTCCACATTGCCCGCATCCTTGGCTGTCTCCACAATGAACTCCGCCACAGTGGCATCACTGATCTGCAGATGGTTCTCAATCTCTGTAGAGCGACAGCAGGAAAGCAGCAGAAGGAGAGAGGGGGAAGAGGTGAGAAGGGTGCCCGAGACACGCCGGGTCGAGGGCTACGGAATGAGTCGTAGCCGAGAGGGAGGGACGGCACGGAGGGACGGCGAAGGCAGATATGGCCCGCCGCCCTCGCCCACCGCTGCCGGCTTTCCTGGTACTGAATCCGCTGGATTCTCCATAGCAAGGAAGCCGCTTCAAGAGAGCAGACGAGAACCGCCCACGATGAGCAGCCCCGCGCGTGCCTCACTGGCACCACCCCCACTCCGGCCGTCCCGCCCTTCACCGACACGGTGCCGGCTTTAGGGCGCCCCCGACTCCGCACCGGCTTCCAGACCTACCTTGCGCGACCTTATTGACGGTCTGCAAATACAGCAGCTTTTGCAGGCCGCTCGCCATTGCTCCTGGCCGAGTTCACGCGCCAGATGCAGTCGCCTGGCACCTGTACTGTACCCCGCCTGAGCCCGCCTCAGCACGCACTGCTATGAGCGGCTAAGGGGGAGCCGTGGCGGGGCAAACGACGCTCCAGCGTAAAACACTATTTTCTCGTTACCGAACGAGCGACAAAGTTGCGCGATAGGCTTCCGTAAAATACTACACTGATATTTGAAATTTGGCCTTGTGGACCTGCGCAAATGAAGCAGGAAACGAGAGAGTTCCGGTCGCAATGCGGCCAAATTGCAGCGCATGCTTGCGGAGCGAGTGAGTGCAAGACGGGGCCCCGAACATGCCTTCACCACTTTACACAGGCACCCTTCTTTCACCAGCATTACAGAGTCTCACCGGTTGCTGACCGCCGCAACCTCAAAGATGGCCCTGACCATGCGTTCCTCTAGCCTTGTTAAGGCCAGCCGCGGCCGCCTGACTGTGTGCGCGGCTACCCCCGTGCCCAAGCAGGTGCGCACATGCAAATTGGGCAAACAGCAAAGGGGCAAGTCTATCGGATGGGGCGGATTCGTGTTTCTAGAGACGTGTGGAGACTCGAGCCCCGTCCTTCGCCCGCCCGCAGTTCAAGGCCGTGAAGCCCGTTGGCGATCGCGTGCTTGTCAAGGTTGACAAGGAGGAGGCGAAGAGCGTTGGCGGTGTGCTGCTGCCGGCGTCCGTGCGCAACAAGCCCACGGCTGGCTCGATTATTGCTCTGGGCGATGCCAAGAGTGTCAAGGTAGGAGCTTGATCTGATAATTGGGTGAACTGGAAAGCCATACACGGCCACATTTTGGTCGCGGGTTGGTGTCGACGAAGGGGTCGCGCCGGTCAGCGGCGCAGCCTGTCCCTTGCCCAGGTCGGCGCGCCCAACCCCCCAACAGGGGTAGCAGCAATGTAGCAAGCACTTTCAATGGGGTCAACGGCCTCTCATGTGCCCGCGGCGATATGGGTGAACGCCAGTTGCTGCTCCGGGCTCAGCTGGGGTGGGGGGTGCGGGTGCGGTGCATGCTGCAGCACTCCACGGCTCACTCCTGCCTAGCCGGCTTTGTCAACATGCCGTGGCGCTGACACATGGCTGGGATTAAGCCAGCGGACTAGGGCTGCTTTGCGCGACGGGGCAGGGCTTGGGTTGCGTCCAGGATTCGAAGCCGGAGCTTCTAGAGCTTTCCAGCCCCCCCCCCCTCGCCGCACATTCACCACCACCCCTCGCGGCGGTTCCACCTACGCCTCCCCAGCTCCCGCCCTCAGCACACATGCTCCGCCACCAGCCACACCTCGCTGCAGCAACAATTCAGCCGCGTGACACGAGCGCATCACACGACACACTCCCCATCCCTGTCCCCCCAACTGTCACCCCATCTCTCCTCCTCACCTTTCACCTCCTCACCTCACCTCCCCACACCCTCACCTCTCACCACGCAGCTGTCCGACAAGGTGATCTACTCCAAGTTCGCCGGCACCGAGCTGGAGCTGGGCGGCGCCGAGCACGTGCTGCTCAAGGTGCGAGGGAGGGGGGCAAGTTGAGCGGAGGGGAGAGGGAGGGGAGGGAGGGGAGGGGGTTGGACATGGTTGGGGGTTGGAGGTGGAGGGAGGGGCAGGGATGGAAGGGGGGGGGACAGGGATGGAGGGAGGGAGGGATGGGGTGGCGGGTGGAGCGCTGTGGCGCACCTGCGGCCGAGCAAGGCTGGCAGGGATGCATGAGAGCGCGGCGCAGACAAGTGAAGCGCTGGTGGTCGTTGCCATGCCATGCTCGCTAGAACATGTCCCTCCGGTGGTGTTTGCACCCTCGGCCACTAAACACACACACATACATGCACACACGTACACGCACACACGTACACACGCGCTCACGCCGACTGCTCCACCCGCGCGCACGTCCTGCAGGAGGAGGACGTGATTGGTGTGCTGTCCGCCAGCGAGAAGATTGCGCAGCTCAAGCCCCTGTCCGACCGCATCCTCATCAAGGTGCGCGTGTGTGGTGTGGTGGTCGCGTGTGTGTGACAGAGAGACGGGGGAAGGCTGGAAGGCCGGGGCGAGGGCGGGCGGTCAGCACAGCGGAGCGACTCAGTGGGTGGTTCAACCAAGGGTTGAGGCGTGCGAGGGCAAGGCGTCATTTGTTGCCGTGTTGCTGTGTTGCTACTACGAGTCCGTAAGCGCCGCAAGCACCCGCAACGGCTGCGACCCAATCGCTGGCTGCGGGATACCTTGACATAGGTTGGCGCCAGAACGAAACCCAGCATTCAGTAGATTATCCCCGCGGCTGCCAATCACCTAACCGGCCCCCGGACATGAGCCTGGACGGACAGATAGACTGTGTGTTTCCGTAAACGATGAAACCTGCCTTGCTTACTAACATTTACGTGCCTCAAGCACCCGCGCTGGTCTAGTCTATTGCCAAGCCTGGGATATCCGAACACGGAGGGCGCCAGAGCGAAACCCACCATCCAGTAGATTATCCGTGCGGCCGCCAAACACCTAACCGGCCCCCGGACATGAGCCTGGACGGACAGATAGACTGTGTTTCCGTAAACGATGAAACCTGCCTTGCTTACTAACATTTACGTGCCTCAAGCACCCGCGCTGGTCTAGTCTATTGCCAAGCCTGGGATATCCGAACACGGAGGGCGCCAGAGCGAAACCCACCATCCAGTAGATTATCCGTGCGGCTGCCAAACACCTAACCGGCCCCCGGACATGAGCCTGGACGGACAGATAGACTGTGTTTCCGTAAACGATGAAACCTGCCTTGCTTACTAACATGTACGTGCCTCAAGCACCCGCGCTGGTCTAGTCTATTGCCAAGCCTGGGATATCCGAACACGGAGGGCGCCAGAGCGAAACCCACCATCCAGTAGATTATCCGTGCGGCTGCCAAACACCTAACCGGCCCCCGGACATGAGCCTGGACGGACAGATAGACTGTGTTTCCGTAAACGATGAAACCTGCCTTGCTTACTAACATTTACGTACCTCAAGCACCCGCGCTGGTCTAGTCTATTGCCAAGCCTGGGATATCCGAACAACCGGAGGGCGCCAGAGCGAAACCCACCATTCAGTAGATTATGCGGCTGCCAAACACCTAACCGGCCCCCAGACATGAGCCTGGACGGGCACGTGCATCGCCATGCATGCAAGAGCGGACAGTGGAGCCACGCAACCTTCCGTCCTTCCCTTTCTTTTGGTGCATCGCTGCTGTAGTGCTGGGCTCCCTGCTGCTCCCCCACACATAAATACACGATCTCTCTCCCTTTGTGCTTTCCTAACGCAAGCGCGCACACACGCACACTCTCTCTCTCTCAAACCGCAGGGCGCCAAGGCCGAGGACAAGACCTCGGGCGGTGTGCTGCTGGCGACTGAGTCGGCGGAGAAGCCCACCTTCGGCACCGTGAGTCCACGAGCCTGCGCCTGTGCCTGCACCTTTGCCTGTACTTGAAGCCTCCCCGGTAGCAGTGGCGGTGGCAGCTGACGGCGGGTTGGGGCGCTTAGGCACGAACGGACCCTCGCTCACTCTCGCTCTCTGTGTGTGTGCATCACACGCTCGCACACGCCCTCAGGTGGTGGCTGTGGGCGAGGGCCGCGAGGACGAGGAGACCAAGGCGCTGGTCAAGCCCAACGTGACCGTGGGCGCCACCGTCATGTACTCCAAGTACTCGGGGACAGAGTTCGAGGTGAGGCCTGGCAGCGGGGGGGGGGGGCAGCCTGGAAGGCAGCGGGGGGGGGGGGGGGGCAGCGGCGCCGTGGATGGGGGTCTCGCACGGTGGGGTTCTGGTGGCAGGGCCGGGGTTCAGGCGGCAGAAGGGGCGGAGGAAGTAAGCAGCGACACAGCTTGGAAGCAAGCTGCCTGGCCGGGGAGGCACGGCGGGCGCTCGTCACGTCTTGTGGTGTACGCAACTGTAGACGGCCGCTCACCACACGTGTGTTCCTGTGTGTTCCTATGTGTGTTTCCACAGGAGGACGGCGACAACTACATTGTGGTGCGCGAGAGCGACATCCTGGCCCAGCTCTCGTAAACAACCACACAGCAGGGAGCAGAGCGGTAGAGTGCGGGTGATAAGGAGGACAGGGCGCGGCGCAGTCTTTGAGCTGACCCGTGGCGAGTCGGCCGTAGGAACGTGCGGGTAGCTGTGACGGGAAGAGGAGGAGGATGAGCTGGTGGAGCTTGTGAGGCTGGTGAGTGGGTCACGGCGGGAGCCGTGCGCGGCGGCGCAGGCGCTACTGTGACAACAGGAGTCGACGGGGAGGAGGCTGGCTCAGGAGTGGGCCGGCCGTGCGAGCCTGTCGCAAGGAGGCGTTTGAGGGGGCGGGATAGGGCTCGGGAGACCATAGGGTTAGGCGACACTTGCAGTACGACAGTGACGGACGTTGTGGTGGGGGAGGTCGCGGGGAGCTGGCGGGTGCTGCGGGCGGCCTCCGGGGCCTGGGGCAGCGGGGCGTAGGCAGGCCGCGCCCCGAGTGCCCGCGCGGAGGTGTGGTGTGTGTGAAGTGGCGGGGCGTCTGTGTGGGCTTGAGGCTGTGGCGCACTGCGGGCGATTTTGCTGCCATCCAGTCGGCAGGTGCCCGGACGAAGGCTGAGCAGGCGGCCTTGCTTGGTGACCGCGCGGACATCTGTGTGTAACGGAACACGTGCGCAGAGCTTCTCAAGTCTTGTTTACAATGTACACTGGATACGTGTACACATGAATGGAACTGCCGCATTGCCGAGACGGCATACTCCTGGGAACCTATTTCGCTGGGGCGCCGTGCCATTTGTTCGCACATGATGCAGCGACACAGCTGCAGACCTTCGAGTCCTTGCCTAACTGCTTTAGCAATGAATCCACCAACATATAAACCATCCAAGGGTCAAGGGGTCCCCTGACCCGGCTTGCCCGCGTCACCCAGCGCCACAGCACACAGGCTGCCTGACGACGTAATACGAGACCCCTGACACGAGCCGAGCCATCACTGCCCTTAAAAGCATTGCAAACTGGAACATACCTATTCGCACTCTTCATGTCTTATCTTCATCACAGGCAGTTTAGTCTGACGACAGACTCTTCGACCTGACGTGCCGCATATCACTGTGACCGCTGTGTCACTCGACGCCAGCTGTTCCTCCTCATTTCCTCCCCAGCCGAACCTGCTGACTCCAAACCCGCCTGCTGCCTAGCTCGCTGTACTCCTCCCTAGTCCATACACCCCCACAAGCTAGGGCCCCCGCAGGCCCGCACACCCGCCGCACGGCCAACCTCGACAACAATTGGACACAACGCAGTACACACACATCCATGCACACATGTTACCAGTACTGTCCTTTTCTAACGACAAGGCCCTGGTGGCAGACCTGGGCGGCGGCGAGCGCCACAAGGCCCTGCTCCCGCCCCACAAGGGCGCAGCACATGCGCCGCCGATAGCCGCGCGACCTGCTCCCCCGCCATCGCCTCCTCGCCTCCTCCCTCGCCTCCTCCCTCGCCTCCTCCCTCGCCGCCCCCTCGCCTGCCCCCTCGCCTCCCCTCTATGGCCGAATGCCGCTGGCGTAGGCGTGGTCCCGGCGCGTGGGGCGGTGGTAGTTGGCGTCCTCGCCGCTATTGCAGCCGGCGGCGGCGGCGCCCAGCGTGCTGCAGCCCACGTGATACCAGTCCGGCGGCGGCACGGGCGGCTCCTGGTGGATAGCGTGCCTGGAGGCGGGGTGGGGCGGGTTGGGGGTGGGGGGCAGTGATTTGGCAGAGGAGGTGAGGGACAGGAGCAGGGAGCGGGTAGGTGAGCAGGTGGGTTGGGCATGGCGGATTCCTGGGGCTGCCCCCCCAGCCTCTGACCGCATTTGGACGCAAGCGGTACCGGTAGTTGCCCCTACGCTTGAATGCTACACACCCACCTGATGCCGAAGGACGGGCCCCGGTATTTGTCGCAGGCGTCGCAGCACCCGCCCTTCCCGCAGCAGGGGTTGTAGGCGGGGCCGGGCGAGTCCGTGTTCCGGCCGGGCGGGTACTTGCCCTGTGGCGATGATGCATAGTTGGCGGTGGTGAGGGGAGGGCAGGGGAGGGAGGGCGGAGCAAGGTGCGGTCAGCTGTGCGGTCCAACAGCGGCACGCGTCCCGCAGTGTCCCAAGCAGATTGCATTGGTTACAAGAGGGACCTGCTGACGCAGTTCACGAGCCAGTGACGTGGAGAACGAACAACCTTCCCTGGACCCCAGGGGCGTGCCGCCTGCAGCGCCGTCGGCCTACTCTAGCTCTAGCAGGCCGATGGCGCTGCAGGCCAAGCAGGCCAGCTGCTAGGCCAGCTGCCGGGGGCTTCCAGGCTGCTCCAGGCACAGGGCGCGCACCTTGAAGCTGAACCCGGGCGGCATGCGGGACTTGCGCCGGTCGGGCGACTCGGGCCGCTGCCGCGGCGGCGCGCTGGGCGGCCGGGGGCGGGGCGGCGGGCCCCACGTGCTGTGCCGCTGCCTGCCGAAGTTGAAGGTGTTGGTGTTGGGGCTGTAGGCTCCCACGCCGGGGCCCAGCCCGTTGTCTGTTATGGATGCGTTTGGGGTCGGGGGATGGCGTGTGAGCGGGGGACGGAGGAAAGGGATAGATGGGCAGTGGTGGCGTAAACGGTAGCGGGACGCGATGCAGGGGGATGGCGCACCAGGACGATCAACTGGAAGGACTGGTGCGTTATCCGCACCTTTGCCGTTGCGCTGCCCGAAGCTCCAGGCCGGCCCCTTGGGGTTTTGGCTTAGGTAGTCCGGCTGTGCGGGGGAAAGGATGCAGCCAGGGGCGCCATTGGTACAGGGCAGGGCAGGGCAGGGCAGGGCAGGCGACAGTGCGGCACACATGCCCAAACTGCTGCCCTGGGTCTTCACTACTGCCGTGGGCCTTCCCAACTGCCCTGGGCCTTCTTGATAGCACGGCGGTGCGCCCAGCTGGTACCACACTGTACTCACTCTAAGGTAGCGTTGCCCGGTGTATGGAGCTGAGGAGTTTTGCCAGGGCCGATTTTGCAGCCCAGGGGGGCCGCCAAAGCGAGTGCTGGCGGTGTTCCAGTCGGTGGCATCGGGGTAGGCGCCGGCGCCGGGTCCTGGACTGAGTTCATCGCCCTTGTGTTTCCCTCCGAACGACCAAGCTGGTGCGCAGGGCAGCACCACTGCTGCGCCGCAGTTCTTAAACCGCGTCATACTTGTCGATGAGCGACTTCGGGCTCGCGGAGAAGCGCTGTATTTCAAAAGCACCAACAGATTTCTGAGCTATCTACTGCATATATGTCTATCTTGGTGGCGCTTGAGCGTTCTCTTCCTGTCTCGCCGGTAAGCTTACTGACGGTAGGCCCCTGCAAGTCTGCCCATAAAGTGTAGCCCAATCTTCCTATATTAGTAGGTGTAGTGGGTCTGCAAAGTATGGCAAGGCTGAGTGAAGTAGACGTCATGCAGCGAATGGGCCTTAGAAGGATTCAATATGACCCCGCTATGGCCCTGAGCATAGTATGATATGATACCAAAGTGATGTAGCATAATATTGAAATAACTGCGACAAGCATATGCACATCCACACAGGAGGATGGGGGGAGTGCGGGCGCCCGCCGACGCCCTTGCCGTCGGGCGGGTTCACGCTTATGCGCATGTCAGACTGCATGTCTGAACTATGGGTCACCAGGCCGTCCTGGCAGCAGGGGAGGAGGCATCCTGCTTCGCATGAAAGTAGCGCGGTGCAGCGTGAAGGTCCCAACAGGATGTGTCCCGGACTCTGCTTGGCTACCCTTAGGGCGGCACGCCGGCACCCACGAAGCCGCGCTGGTACAAGGGGTGTCAGCTTTGTACAGCTGAAGAAAGAGGAGGTCTGACTGCCGGGAAGGACTGACTGCTTATCGATAGACGGACGATGGCCCATGCCTACACTGTGTTTTGCCGAGGCCAGGGCCAGGGCAGGGCAGGAAGGCTGCGCCCTCGAAGCTCGGCCCAAAGAGTTTAGAGCGGTAGAGTATTCTGTGCATACCATCCCGCCAGGGCGCACAGGGCCATGCTCAGGTGCTGTGAACTCCGCCGCATCGTTAAGCCAGGTTTATAGCGGCGGATCCCATGAACGCAGCTCTGTCCGCAGGCCGCCTCGCTCGGGCACTGGCCACTGGGCTTGGGGAGTTGGGGTAGCGCTGCTGCCTGGATGGCCGTGTGGGCACACGCACCGCCTCCCCATTTGGACGTCAGCACTTGTGACTTAAAATCACTTCATCACTCCGTCCTCCACGCATGCACATGTTGTGTGTGGTGACAAGGGTTACGCACATGAACGGCTACCCCCCCCCCCGTGTCACAGCAGCCACACATGGCATCTACCGGCCTTGGCTACACATGCCTCGTGTCCCAAGGGGTCTGTTATGGGTCTGGCACCGTGTGCACGCGCTGTGTAATGCACACGGCGTAAGCGGCGTAAGATGCCCTTCCTCTGCTCTCTGCTGCTGTCACTGCACACAGCTGCACACGTGCGCTATAGATTGCATCGGTTACAAGAGCGGCCTGCTGACGCAGTTCACGAGCCAGTGACGTGGAAAACGATCACCCTCCTCTGGACCCCAGGGGCGTCCTGCCTGCAACGCCGTCGGCCTACTGAAGCTCTAGTAGGCTTGCTCCCATACATAGGACGCTCCGCTCGTATCCTCCCGCCGTACCGAACAGGCATATATGCATGCGGGCCACCCGCGCATGCATGCGGGCCAACAGGTAGACGCGTGGACGCCCAGCAGCAACAGCCTAGCCACTCGCACTTGCCACAGGCCACCTGCACGAGCGGCATGGGCCCGTGGCCAGGCAGGGATATGCTGGTTGCGGCCCCGCGCCCCCTGCTTGCCTACCTCCCAGCCCGTGCTTGAGGCCGTGCCGTACAAGCTATAGCGCTGCCGGCTGCTCCCATCATGACCACATTATCATCACAGGCGCATGTCCTGGAAGGGCAGGGCCGCCCCCATCTCTCCGGGGGCGTCGCCGTAGATGTTGTTGTCGGGAGCCAGTCCCCTGCGAGCGCGGCACGGAACATGGCACGGCGCACGGAGCACGGCGTTGCTTGCTGTGCGATACACGGGCGCCGCTGGCCACGCAGTCCACCAGGCATGTCAGCAGCTTACCCACTGCGCAGTAGCTAGCTGTGCATATGTGCCACGGCGTTCTAGCACGCACGTGCGGTGGCAGTACGGCAGTATGACACTGCACACACGCTTTTACCCCCCCTTTTAACCAGCCCCCCCCCCCAACGCCCGCCGCTGCATGTCCCGGTAGTCCCCCAGGCCTGCTCCCTCCTCCCCATGAGATGGGCAGCGATAGTTCCTTGACAGCACGGCGGTGTCGATTCAGACCTACACGTTGGGCTTGGGCATCCATCCCCCCTCACCAGCACTTGACGCGGTTTCCAGGCTGCACCAGCGCACAGGCGCCATTGGGCATGGCGGCGATTGCGGCCACCGACGCGACGTCTGTTGACGGCCCCAGGTCCACATACGCCCGTGCGTCGCCCATGGCACCGGGCGACTTCTGCTGGTAGAAGCCCCCCGCATCTCCATAACCCAGCACGGCCAGACCCCTGCAGCGGCACAGCGACAAAGAGAGTGCGTGGTGCGGACTGAGTACGTGCACACACGCACACGCACACACGCACAAACGCACGCGCACACACACGCACACACACACAACCCACTGTCACACGCAGGGCGCGATGCTCACCAGCACTTGACGCGGCCGGCGGTCGTGAGTGCACACACGTGCTCCTGCCCGCCGGCCAGCTGCGTCACCGTCACGTTGGTGCCCAAGTCCACGAACGGGCTGTTGTCGCCGTCCACGTGGTCAAAGTACAGGCTGCCCCCAGCGGTGCCGGTCACACCGTACTCGCCGCGGCCCCAGCACTGCACTCGGCCGCCGGGCTGCACCAGCGCGCACGCGTACAACTCGCCCGCCACCAACTGCGTGACCTCGGTTACGTTTTTACCGAAGTTGAGGTACGGCAGGTTGTCACCCATGTCAGACGGTGCGTTGGCCGCGCGGTAGGGCTGCGGGGGGGGGAGAGGGTTCGAGGCGTTGTTTTAGGCGAGGGGCGGAAGGTGGGGGCGGACAGGCAGTTGGGATTGATTGGGCGCGGGCACGACTGGAGGTAGGGGGAAACTGGCGGTGGGTATCCCCCGACTCAACCGTAACATATACGTGTCAGGGGCAGGCCGGGACTGGATGGGATGTGTATGGGGGAGCGCGTTTGGGAATGTACGATAGTTAGCTGCTGATACCAAGGGGCCGCAGAAGTGCACCATCACAGCCCCCGCCCCGGCCTAATGAATCACTTCAGACTCACGATTGTAGGGTACCCGAGCGTGTCCCAGCTGCCTGCATTGCAGACGAGTGAACAGCTGTCAGGACAGGACGCCGTGCAGTCAACATTTCTGCTTGCTTGCAGGACTGTCTTGCGCGAGACCTCTTCTCGATACCCAAACCAAACTCCTTTGCCCGCGCATGCATCTTACCCCAGCACTTGACGCGCTTTGTGGTCTCCGTGATTGCACATATGTGCCCGTACCCAACCGCGACGGATGAAGCCGAGACGTTGGTCCCGAGGTTGATTGCGGGCATGTTGTCCCCGACCTCATCGGGAGAGTCCCCCTGGTTGCCTGGGCGCGGCAACATCCAGTCTGCGACCATGTGTGTGTGTGTGGGGGGGGGGGGGCGGGGGGGGGCAGAATGAGTCCAATAAATCAATCGGGATGACACGGAGTCAGCAGGCTAGGCAAGACTACTTTCCCAGCTACAAAACTGGAGAGTGAAGCGAGGGGCCTACAGGCTACATTAGCTGGCACACCAAGGGAAGCTGAAGGGAGAGGTGGCGGTGAGCGGGCGGCTGACTCACTGTTCACGTTGTTGCCCCAGCACTTGACGCGGCCCGCGGGCTGCACCACCGCGCACGTGACGTACTGCCCGACTGACACGTGCGACGCCGTCACGTTGGCGCCCAGGTTCACGTACGGCAGCGCGTCGCCCATGTCAGCCGGGACATAGCGCGTGACCTGCAATCAATCCACCAGCAGCACATACACAGCACGGCAAGCCGCCGCCGGGATGCGCTTGCACGTTAGTTCGTTCCGCATGCCCCCACGGTGCCGGCCCTCTGCACCTCGCTCCTTGTGTGCTTTGCATCAGCAGCAGCAGCGAGCACAGCACCAATTCAACCCAAGCGCTGAACCGGTAGCACTACAAGGCGATGACAGCTCACTGTAATTTGGGCGATACTGGAACGTGCGCAGGACCCCGTAGTAAGCAACATGTATACGCGCACACGCTGCGGCGCGTCCTTTTCCTTTTGCCTATCAAACACGCACTCACGCACGCACGCACGCACGCACGCACGCACGCACGCACGCACGCACGCACGCACGCACGCACGCACGCACGCACGCACGCACGCACACACTCACACATTCACGCACGCACCGTGTCTCCATAGCCCAGCCGGCCGTCACCTCCCGCGCCCCAGCATTTGAGCTTGCCGCTCTCGAACACTGCGCACGCGTGCTGCGCCATGGAGTGGCTCGCCACCATCTTCACCGGCCCCGTGTTGGTGCCCAAGTTGACGTAGCTGCCGTTGGCCGTCCTGCTGGTGCCGGCCATCACGTAGCCGCTGCCGATGCACCGCACGCGGCCCCCCGGCTGCACCAGGGCACACAGCGTGTTGTCACGCGCTCCGCTGAGTGCAGTGGCATAGGGCCCAACGGGTGGCGGCGTGGGGCTGGGCGGAGCTGGGCTGGGTGGGGCAGGGGTAGGCGGCGCAGGGCTAGGCGGGGCAGGGCTGGGCGGGGCAGGGCTGGGCGGCGTGGGGCTAGGAGGGCTGGGCGGCTCCGGACTGGGCGGCTCCGGGCTCGGAGGCGGGCTGGGAGCTGCACGCAGGTCACATGGGTGCAATTGTGCAAAGCAGGAAGCAGGAAGCAGGCAGCAGTAGGCAGCAGGCACCGCGGCCGTCAGAAAGCCACCAGCACGAGGTAGGGCCACATGCAGCACGCGGCATGCCAAGCCAAGACACATATATACACAGACATACACGTGACGTGACACGAACCCCACGTATACGTACGCCTGTGCCCGTCCGCCCGCCCACTGGCTACTCACGGGCGGGCAGCACCGCGCGGATGTAGGTGCCCTCGCGCGCCGTCCTGAACTTGGTGGTGTTGGTCACCAGCGCCCCGGAGTCGCCGTCCGTACGGAACTCGGCTGCGGTGGTGAAGGCCAGGCACTCGGGCGTCTCCAGGCAGACCTGCGCCAGGGCCTGCGCGTTCCGGAAGAGCAGGCTGGCGCCGGGGGCCGCCGCGTCGCCCTCATCTGCGTCCAGGAGCGGCAGCACAGACCCGGCGGCGTCGGAGCCAGCGGCGGGCAGGTCGCGGCCGGGGTAGAAGCAGAAGGATTCCGTGGCGTAGCGGAGCACTGCGCGGAGGGGGAGGGCGAGGGGTCATCGTGAAGACACTGAACGGTTTATGGGGCGCACGTGCTGAGGGTAAGGAATTAACCCAAGGTTGTGAAGGAGGACTGAGCTGGCTAGGATTGAAAGTCTAGGCAGGATGCCTCAATTGGCTGGGGCTCATCATGCATCGCTGGTACTGATAGCCTGTTATTAATTGCTGGTGATGGATGGCGCACCCTTGGGCCTCAGCACGTAGGCGCCCTGCAGCGGCTCCGTCATGTAGCTGATGGGCGGCGGGTGCAGCGCCTCCACGCCCTCAGACTTGAGCCTGTGTTGGATTGTTTGGGGGCGGCGGCGGCGGCGGCGGGGGCGGGGGACAGCAGAGACACATACGGCGTTAACCGACGGGCCTGTGCTGAGCCGGGCACAACGGACGCACACAGCACTAGCTACCGCTGACACCCGGACAAGTAAAACAAGTTCCCGGCAATCCGGCATGCAGGGGTGCGTGTGGCGCACCATCCGTCCGACGTGAAGGCCAGGCAGCCGGGGGTGGAGGTGCAGGCAGCGGCCAGGCCCAGCAGCTGGCTGCGGCTGACGGTGCGGCCGCGAGCGCAGCCGCCCTGTGCCGCCGGCAGCCCGCAGCTGATGTTGAAACCCACAATGTCTTGGCCCGGGTAGGGGCAAAAGCTGCTCAAAGCAAACTCGCCTGCGGGAAGGTTTACATGGGGCAGAGCATCATAACCAAGGCGTTTACTACGGTACGTAACATTGTAACAATGCGAAGCGGGCGGGTGGGGCCGTTGCGCATAGGTCTCACATCGGCTCCTGCACTCACCGACGGGCGCAGGAGGTTGAGGGGAGGGAGGAGGCGGGCTGGGAGGGCGGGGAGGGCGAGGGCTGGGCGGTGCCGGGCTGGGCGGCATGGGGGGAGCCGGGCTGGGCGGCGCAGGGCTCGGTGGCTTGGGGCTGGGCGGCACCGGGCTGGGAGGGCGCGGGCTGGGCTGGGAGGGCGGGGGCTAGGAGGGCGTGGGCTGGGCGGCTTCGGGCTGGGTGGCTCTGGACTAGGCGGCTCCGGGCTGGGCGGTTCTGGGCTTGGGGGCTCTGGGCTGGGGGGCTCCGGGCTGGGCGGCGCCGGACTCGGAGGCGCCGGGCTCGGCGGTACCGGCGGGCTGGGCGGCAGGGGGCTCGGCGGTGCTGCGGTTGCACGTGTGTGAGAGTGGGCGGGGTTTTACATTCATGATTAGTTAAGTGGTAGACGGTAGACCATCTTGCGGAACAGGGGGCAGGGGGCGAGCATGCTGGCAAGAGCAGCTCACCGTGGTAGCTCACCCAGAGCTGCGGCGGCACAGGCGCGCGCACAACACACTACACTACATCTCCCACAGCATATGCAGGAGGCTTGTCCCACGACGGCCCCGGACCGAGCGAGGCGCGGCCGGTGCGTGCGTGTCAGCCGCCGGCTGCAACTCCGTGTGTACGGCGATGATGCATCGCCACCACTACTCACGTGCGGGCAGTGTGGCCCGGATGTAGAGCCCCTGGCCTGGGTTGGGGAACACGGCCGTCAGCGGCTTGACGGCCGCCAGGTCGGCGGTGCGCTTGAGGTACTGCTGCGTGTTGAAGGCGAGGCAGCCGGGGGTGGCCAGGCACAGCGCGGCCAGGGCCTCGGCGTTGCCGCCGTCCGCTGCGGGGTCAGGGTTGGCGGTGCCGCGGGAGAGCGTGTTGCCGAAGATGTCCTGGCCCTGGTAGAAGCAGAACGCGTCCAGGGCACCGCCGGTGCCTGCGGAGCGCGGGTTTGAAATTGACGATTTGGCGTTGGGCGCGCGGGTGTGCAGTCAGCCAGGGGTGCCCCCTGCAGTAAACAGCATGTATGACCAGCTGGAGTGGGGAGTGAGGGGACCTTGAGGTCCGCGGGAGGGGCATGTCACTTTGTGGGGTGTCTGGTACCGAACCGGGGCCTCCGCACCGGGCACCACTACTCACTGGGCCGCTTGGTGTACAGTCCCTGCCAGGGGCCGCCCAGGTACTCCACCCGGCTGGTGAAGGAGGGCTGGCCCGTGGCCTTGAGCCTGCAGCAGCAGCAGGGGCACAGGCAGGCAGGCAGGCAGGCAGGCAGGCAGGCAGGCAGGCAGGCAGGCAGGCAGGCAGGCAGGCAGGCAGGCAGGCAGGCAGCCATGTGCGGTGCAATGTCGTCACAGTGTCAGGCGGCGGCAGAGTCATCAGTCCCTGGCTGGCCGCATGCAAAAGCTGGTGGTGCAGGTGGCGGCGTATGTACGTGGTGACAACACGGTAGCAAAGGGTGGCCGCGGCGCCACGCGAGGCAGGGCAGGAACGCGGAAGAGGGCAGGGCGCATCCAGCGCGGCGGAACGCGCGCCGAAGTTTGAGAGGTTGCATACGGCGACATTGTAACACGTGCGTGCCTTCTTAACCGTCCATCCACCCACCCCTGCCGCCCATCCACCCATCCACCCACCCACCCATCCACCCATGCACCCACCATCCGTCCGACGTGAATGCGTGGCAGCCGGGGTTGGCCTGGCAGGCCTCCGCCGCCGCCTGCAGCGTGGCTGACGTGGCGTTGGCGCCCAGCGGGCAGGCGCCGGGCTGCTCGGGCGCATAGCAGCCCAGGTCGAACCCCAGGAGGTCGGTGCCGGGGTAGCGGCAGAAGCCGGTCAGCGCGTGATAGCCTGCGGGCACGGGAAGGCGTACGGGCGTGGGGGCGTGCTAGCTGTCAGTCAGGTGGCGCGCGCCGTGGTCATCGGTTTTGCTTGTGGCGGAAGCGGCGCAAGATCTATGCTAGCACATGGCAAGCAGCCGTCGCAGTGCGCGCGAGCCTTGCAGCTATTCGCAGCCACGCAGAGCTCGCAGCACATGCTTGTGCCCCGCGCCCGGCGCCCGTTTATTTGCTGCGCGCTTCGGGCTGCCCGTGCGCATCGAACCATCGGGCATCTTGTTTGCATACGATAACCCACCAGAAGGGGTCGGTGGCATCGGCGGGCTAAGATTAGTCTCAACCGACTCATGATTCAGCAGCCTCCGGACCCTTCCTGGATTCGCCTCAGAGGCGCAAATTAAAGAAACGACTATGGTGACGAAGATAGCAAGGAGCGCGGCTTTTGGCGTGGTCCTACGCTGGGAAGACATCCGCGCCAAATTTGTTAACGTGACAAAACGGTCTCAGGAGCGTTTCTTCTTTGTTAATGGGAATGAAAAGAGTGCTTTCAAACTATTATGACGTTTGCCAACTGGCGACGATTCAAGACATTGGACTTTGCTGAGTGTGAGCAATGAGTGAGGCGGCGGGCGCCCGCCTGCAATTGTTCCCATGTGCGCCGCGCGTTACTGTAATGGGGGTAATGGCAAACCGATTGGATGTGATCCAGTGTAAGTTACATGCACTGAGGTATATAATTAAGCATAACACTGCCGCAGCCTGCTGAGGGCTGACGCCAGCTGACGCCTGCCCGTCACAGGCAGTCAGCAGCGGGGCGCGCGGGGGTACGGACGACCGTACCCAGACTGATGGGAGTGGTGCACTGCGTTGTGACGGGGTAGGTGGCGCAGCCGCGCAGGTCAAGGGCACAGGCAAGCGCATGTGACAACATGAGAGTAGACGAGGCACGTAAATGCTGTTGGTCGTTTGCAGCAAGTGGCACGGCCGCACTCACGGGGGCGTTGCATGGGCCACACGGCCGTCAGCAGGCCGTGCACACCGGTCCAGTGCAACCACAACCATCACCTGCCGCCCACCCAATCAAACCCTCCCAAATCCCATTGAAGGCACATACACACGCTTTCAGCCGTGGCTTCACGGCCTGCACCAGGAGGTGCACTGGACCAGGCCAGGTCCTGGTCAAAGGGCGCACCTACCCACCCTGCGCCCAGCAGTGACCCCGCACCTCCCGCCCGCACCACCACCACCCCCTTGCGTGCGCGGCATCCCAAGTGCACCACCACCCTCTGCACCGTCTCGCTGACCTTGACCCGGCCCTTGCAGGCCTGGCCACACAGCCTCCTGGGTCCCAGCACTGCAACAATCACCACACGCGGTTATTCGTTACTACGGTACACACACGCCCCCGGCCGCATGCTGCAGGGTCCAGTGCGCGCTCATGCCCCCCGGGGCCAGTCCGCGCCAATGCACGCCCTGGCTGGCCCATACCGGTAAGCACACAGCCGCGTCCGTCCACACGACCGCGCAACCGGCAGCAGCCCATGCAACCGCCCCACACTCCTTGCCCTTGATGGCGCCCCCACATTGGCGAACGGTCTCAAAACTGCCTCAACACGAAACCGCCGCCTATCTGCGATCAATAGGCTTTACCAAATACTTAATACGTGACACTCGCGGGCGTAGTGTATTTGGTGCCGAACCGAAGACAAGAGGTGGCCAGGGGTCATGGGTATGAAGCACGACCCGCGTGCGAAGGCACGCCGCGCCACCCACCATCCATCAGAATCAATACCCGCACGCCCCACCAGCACCGGCCCAGCCTCCAGCGCACTGCCGTCCACCGTGATCCTGCCGTGCCCCACCACAATCGCCGGTCACTCAAGCCGCGCAGCACAGGCACCTTGGCATATCCTTACCCAGCCTTACACACACGTCTGCATGCCCCACATGAAACACACTCGCACGCACACCCAGGAAATCGGCTATTGACCAGTGCGCCGCAGTCGCTGCACGCCACCCTCCACCTGCTGCGCACACCGTGTCGGAGCCCACGCCCGTGGCTGGCACGCGCCAATGGTGCCGCGCCATACCCCCGCAACGCGGCGCGGGGTGCCGTCCCTCATCACCAGACAGCTCCATTATTCTACCCATGTCTACCATGTACATCTACCTGTTCCTACAGCAACAGTGCGCGCATTATTATTTCCCTGGCCCCGCCGCGCCAGCCAGCTTGCTCGTCGCCAATTCTGCGAGCTTCGCGAGCTGCTTGTAGGCGCCGAGGCCGATGAGCGCCGCCACCAGCACCAGCAGCAGGTACATGAGTACGTTCTCGCCCGTTGTGTACATGGGCCCGCCCATAGCACTGCGGGTCCGGCAGGGGCAAATCAGGGGCAGGTGAGGAGGCGTATTTGAGCAATGGCGTGCGCAGACCCCACGTGTGCCACGGCAAGTTGGACCCACTCAACCATTGCGGGTCAAGGTCCAAGTGGCCTCCTTGTGTACAACCCCACGCGCGCCAGGATGCCCGGATCCCTGCATGCCGCGCCAGGCGTCCTGCGCGAGCGCAACTCACACATGCAGCCGGTATAGCAGAACTCCTGTTTGGCTTGCAAGTGTTGCGGGCTTCCTCCCCTGGCGGCTGCCATCGGCTACGTCTTGCCCGGTGCTGGTGGCGCCGGGGTCCGCGGCCCGAGTACCCACAGCCCCGTTACCCGACGACCGTGTGTCAGTGCTGGGGCCTGGCGCCTTGCGCTGCTTTGCGGACATAGCTGCGGGTTTAGAGGGACCCATGGGCTACAGCTGACCGAGCGGTGCTCTTGTGGCGCGAGCTGGGGCCTACAGAAGCCGGGCAGGTGCCACAAGCAGCTGTGCGCTGTCCCCCGTCGAGTGAGCGATGTAGTGGTCCGGCACGTGCTACTTTGTGATGTGCTCTCTACGTTGTGCTTTGAGTTCCCAAGTGGGTAAACAGGCTCTGTATTGGACCAGGATTTGCTTGAAAAGTTGCCTATAGAACAGCTGCCTGTGGCATTGAAATGATATATGTAAGGTTGCAGTATGCAATGTCGTGACAAATGAGCTGGTAACGAAATATGGGGCGACCGGCAATTTCAATTTCATCAATGTGATCATTCCGACCGACCGGGCGATCCCAAAGACTTTCTGTCCCCGCGTGTCATTCTAATACATCGCGCATTGACTACGTTGCGGCTCGTCCGGCCCTCATTTGTTTGAGAGAGGTAGAATCAATCACCATGCCGCAACACAGACAGGAGAAACAACAAAACATGAAGACCGAAGCCGTGTTCTTGCCTGCCTACGAAAGCGCTGGCTTAAATTGACTTTCAGACGGTGGCCAAGGGCGTGCGGTGCACTGCGACGCAGCAGGCACTGCTGGAGTGCTGGCCCTTGGGACGCTGCTGGGCGGGTCCTGGGCGGGTTCGCTAAACGAGGCCAGCTATAAGGAGCGCGTTATATATAACTCATACCCAAATTCTACCCACACACCCACCCGTCCTGCCTGCCGCAGTAACGCCCAAGCGCAATGCCCCTTAGCTTGATCCATCACACCCACCTGAATCCACCACACCAGTGCGCAGTTCTGTGGCAGTGTTTACATCAATAGTTCCCGGCGCCGCCGAGCTTCATCGCCACCAGCTTTGCCAGCTTGCAGAGCTGCTTGTAGGCGCCGAGGCCGATGAGCGCCAGCACCAGCACCAGCAGCAGGTACATGACCACGTTCTCGCCCGTCGTCCAGATCGGGCCGCCCATATGCCTGCGGAGGGACGGGGCCAGCAAGGGAAAGGTGAGGGGGCTGGGGCGTTGGCCGCTGGCGGAGTGGTTCTAAACAATAAACATATATACACGCAACAGGGACTCCCTGAAGCCACGTAAAGCGCGTGTCCTCATGCTATCCCCACACACCCGAATCCCTCCCTGTCTGCGGCCTGAACGCGCACAACTCACACGTGCAGTCGAAAGAGCTGAAGTTTCATCCAGCTTGCAACCGTCATGGGCTTCCTACTCGCGGCCACGTGGCGAGGAGCATGAGCTGGGGTTTGCCTGGCGCTTCTGGGGCCGGGGTCTGCGGGCCGAGTACCCGCAGCGGCTGCCGACCGTGTGTCAGCGCTAAACCCCAATTCCGCCTTACGCTGCCTCGCGGCCGTGGATGCTGGCTTAGAGGGAGCCATGGTTTACTGCTGACTGGACTGTGACCCTCGGCCTTGTCGCGTGCGCTGGTCTGCCGGGGCCGCGAAGGAAGAACGACTCGGTGCGCAGTCTCCCGCAGAGAGACCAGGTGGGTCTGGCAAGGCTTATATAATAATACGGCGCGTGACGTTGTGCCAATTCAGCTCCTGAGCAGGTGCGTAACAGGGGTTGCGGCTGGGACCGCAATTCTCCAGAGGTTGACAACGCACAGCTCAGAGTCAGGGGGTGACCGGGAGACTGGGAGATCTATCTGAAGGACGTATACAGGTATTGGGGCAGAAGGAGCTCGCAACGCCCCATATACCGCCCAAGCTTCTAAAATACGACTCGAGTCGCCATTGGACGTATGTTCTTTAATGCCCCTGGCGGTAAGCGCTTCGTGCGCTATCTTTTGCGTTATAAAAGCTTGCTAATGTCACCGGAAGGCAATAAACAGAGCAAACAGTCGCTCTTCGCGACATAATCGCCCCGGGGGTCGCGCGCTCCAGCTCAGCGCGCTAAAACTATTTAAAGGACGCGGTTTCTATACTGACTAGCTGACCACCGCTGCAATCTCGGCCCTGCCTGTTACAATTCGGCCACCGTCCTGCTCACCTTGAGTGCAAACTCACAAATGACATCAATCACTGCTACGTTGGCAACTGTGGGCCAAGATATACACCGTAAATAGCGCAATGAAGCAGCTGGCCGGATTCAAAAGCGGCTTCCGATTCGGCAAAATTTCCGCAGTATTCCCCGCCAGAATGCGCACAATG
This sequence comes from Chlamydomonas reinhardtii, assembly GCF_000002595.2. Lineage (NCBI taxonomy): Eukaryota > Viridiplantae > Chlorophyta > Chlorophyceae > Chlamydomonadales > Chlamydomonadaceae > Chlamydomonas > Chlamydomonas reinhardtii. Next base: position 266,729 of record NC_057011.1, on the reverse strand, counting down.
CTGCATTCCTCGCATTCACTGCATCGCTCCTCGCCTGCGACCTGACTATCGTTTGCTTCGCTGAAATAGAAGCAATCAGCGACGATGCTGCAACACCGCTGACGCAAGAAGCACCCGAAAATGAAGACCAAGGTCCTAGTCGTGCCCGTATACCAGAAGCACTGGCTTTGGTTCACTTTTAGCGAGGCCACAGCGGCCGAGGCCGCAGCGGAGCGTGCGGTGCACTGGACGCAAGGCGGGTCGCTGCCGGAGAAGGCGCAGCTTCTGGGCAAGGAGATCAGCTACAAGGTGCGGGATGCTACAGCATGGGCGGGCTCAGGCCCGCCAGGGCGGAGCCGAACCGTCGCGGGCGCCGATGCCCCCAAACCCCGCTCGACCCGCACGCCCGGGCCTTTCCAAGCCCTCTGCCTTGCCATTGCCCGGCTGTCGTGTCCCGCCGACAGTTCAACGCCGCGACACAAAAGCAATGGAAGGCCATGCAGGCCGCGGAGGAGGGCTCCTTCAGGAACAGGCTCTACAAGTGCGTGCAGGGCTGAAGAAGAAACAGGGCCAGGCCTCGCGCGGGGTGGGGCCGAGGCTAGCTCGAGGCTTTTGCACACGCCGTGTGTGTGACTGGGGCTGGAGGAGTGAGGACTGGTGGCATATGTGGGACGCACTGGCTCGACTTCATACCACACCCGCCTCGCCTCCCTGCCTCCCTCCCTGCCTCTCTCCTCCCCTCCCCCCACTGCGAGCCCACAGGCTGGCCAGGTGGGTGCTAAGTCAGGAGGACCCCACCGAGACCTTCCTCAAGCAGCTGCCGCGGCAGCCTGGGGAGCTGGAGGTCATACACCCGGTGCGTGGGGGATGGGGGTGCTGGTGCGTGCTGGTGCGTGGTGGATGTAGGTGGGTGCTGGTGGGCGGGTAAGGCTGGGTGCAGATGGGTGCAGATGCGCCCAGGGCCCAGAATCGCCAGAGAGGAGACCAGTGTCCATGCCCCGCGGCCTTGTGCCCCCGCCCCACCACCACCATTCCACCACCACATCTGCAGGCGTCTGTGAAGGAGCGGCTGGTGCGGCGGCGCATGCGGCGTATGGCTCAGGCGCAGGAGGCCTTCCACAACCGCCGCATTGTGAGAGCGCGCAGCTGTGTGAGGGCGGCCCGGGGCTGGGGTCCGAGGGGTGGGGTTGGGGGCTGGCGCCATGCAGGCCTGGAGTGGGGACGGGGAGCAGGAGCAACGGCTGGCGCGCTAATGGGCGGGGACAGTGGGGGAGTGGGACTGATGCCGCTTACAGCGGCTGCCTGTGCCAAGGCGGGCTCGGGCATACGACGGCGGGCCAGGTGCAGGCGACGGCGGCGGCGGCAGCATGTCCACGTGTGCCGCTGGCCCGCCGTGTCCGTGTCCCACGTCCCCTACACATTACGGTATCACCAGCACAGCCACCGCCGTTACCTTGACACATCCTTTCCAACTCCAACCGCTGCGCACTTGTGCCCCCGTCACAGCTCGGCTGGGCACTGGCCACCATTCCACAGCTGCCGCTCGTGGTGAGTGCGGGCGGGGCGGGGCGGGGCGGGAGTGAGGGGGTTCCGCGTTGGCGTCTCACTGGAAGGCGTGCGCACACTGCGCATGAGGCGCGGACGGCTGTGGGGCCGTGGCGCATGCGGCTGCCCCGGTGAGGCCGTCGCGGCGCCCCTGGGTCCGCCTGCACCCCCCACCCCCAGCCCACCCCACCCCAGCCCGCCACCCGCCCGTACAAAGCAAGTCGGGTATAGGAAAGTCCAGCGGCGGTCGCGTTGCACTCGCATCCGCATATGCATCCGAGCGCTACTGAGCTATACGTGATCATCTTACTGACGTTACTACAATACGATCAACCTACTTAGAATAGTCGTTAGACAAAATGGGAGAGCAGCAGCAGCAGCCTTCGGCGGGTCTACGCGCTGGAGCTGGCCGCTGGACTTCACGGACATCGGTAACAACGCGTCTACGCTGCAACTGTACCTGCCTACGACTTCACTTCTTAATTAATCATGAATGTAACCCCCCCGACTCCCTCCCTGCCTCCCCCCAGCTGACGCCGCTGCCCAACGTGACGCTGTACTACACCGCCTACAAGATGGTGTCGCACTACCAGGCGGTGCAGGTGGGCAGGCTGGGAGGGAGGGAGGGAGGGAGGGAGGGAGCGAGGTCTGCGTGGGGGCAGTGGGTGACTGGAGTCCAAGCCCAGCAGGTATGCTAGGTCCTCATCAGCAAGGGAGCGTCGTGACCGGTGGGTACACCAGGGGATGTTGCCGCCGCCTTACGGGGGCGTCAGGAGCACTCAGGCGTCAATCTGTGGATCGGGCGTGGAGGGTGGCGCGGCATGGGCAGAAGTACTTCCACACTAGGTTCTGCTCACGTCAACCTTCTCGCAGCTCACGCCATTTCCCACCCTTGCTCCGCCCTTGAATCGCCCATTCGGCGCCAGGGCTGCCGCACTCTTCGCGCCGCCTTTGACCGCTACGACCAAGAGGAGCTGGAGCGGGCGAGGGAGCGCGAGCGGGGGCACGGGCACGGGCACGGGAGAGGGCCGCTGTGCTTCCTGCCACTGCCCTGGCTGTGGGGCGGCGGCGGCGGGCGCGCGGGGTCAGCGGGCGCGGCGGCAGCCGGCACGAGGGGCGCGGCGGCGTCGGCTGGGGGCGGCGGGGCGGGGGCGGTGGTGGCGCCGCACTTCAGCTCGTGCCGGAGGCTGGACAAGGTGGTGAAGCCGCTGGACAGGTGGGGTGCGGGGCCGGAAGGGGGAAGGGTACTTCACTCCAATCCAAACTCAACCAGGACGCAAGGGGGGGTTGAGGATGTGCCCCAGCCCATCAGCGATGGGGAACGACGGGCGAGCGAGTGTTGAGGGATTGGGTTGCGTGCGCGTGTGTATTACGCGAGGCCGTGTGCGCATGCGCCCCTGAACCCTTTCCGCGGCTGCTGTCTTCGCCCGCATCCGGCAACAGCTACCCCACCGCCACGACACAAACACACACACGCATACACACACGCACACACACGCACACGCACACACACACACGCACACACAGGCACACACATACACAACACACACAACCCCACAGGGTTTCGACCGTTTCCCCGTTTTGTTCCTTAGCACTCAACCCTGCTCCACCCCTCTCAGGTGGGAGACGCCACTGGACGACGACCGGGCGGCGCAGCTGCGCGACATATTCGCGCCGCCGGCCGGCCCCAAGACCAAGACCGCCACCACCACTGCTACCAGCAAGCAGCAACAGCAGGGGAAAGGCGAGGCGCCGCAGCAGCAAGAGGGGGCTGGTGACGCGGACTCGGGGCTGGGGCCGGAGGCGCTGCCGGAGCTGGTGGCCCGGCTGCGGCGCAAGGTGCTGGAGGGCGCGGCGGCGGGGGCGCAAGGCAAGAAGCGGGCGTGAGTTGGTCCGTGCGGAGCGCTTGCGACCGGTTGGCAGCACACTGCTGTGGTGGGGACTGGCGGCATGCATGTTGCGGTGGTTGATGGCGGTTGGTGTCAGCTGTGGCGTGGTCGGGTGGGGCAGTGCTGCAGGTTGATGTTGCGTTGGCGGCCCGAGCGACGAGCGTGACTTCAACAGGAGCAGCGCTCTGGGACGCATGCATTTCTTAGTAGTGAGGCGGCTAGGGCCCTATTTTCTAGACAGTGACAAGCGCTGTGGGATGAGGCCGCTAAGGCAGAGCCAGGGCCAGTCACGGCTAGCGGACTGATGTCTCAAAGTAGCTAAGGGTGGAATGCATATCCATGGGTAGCGTGGCATTCCTCTGCCGCCCCGCCGTTGCTAGCCATTACTTGCACGGTATCATGAGAGAAGAATCATCACATACGAGAGTCAGAGAGTGAGAGGAAGAAATCATATGTGTGGCTGGAGGAGACGGGAAAGATGCGGGATTTGTGGAAGCACATACGTACGGTGTACGAAGTGACGCCCAAGTTCGTGAGAGCTGACCTGAACTCAAGCTGTAACTGGGATATAACCCGAGGCATGGTGTGGCCGTGTGGGCAGACGCTGTCTACGTCAAGGGTGCTGAGCGCAAGGTGCTGCGCTGCTGCAGGCTCCGCCGAACAGCTTGTTTTGTAATCCCACTTGATGAACGCTGTGTGCTGAACGCAGCCACCTGCTTACTGCTGTGCCCTGCTCAAAGCTGCGGCTGGCCAAACGCCATTCAATCACACAGAATGCATGGACAGGGAAACGGAGCATCAAGCTGGAGGGCTGGGCGTCTGAGTCTGGTGCTTGCTAGGGGCAGGGGCACAGCTCATGGCGGCCGGTCCGCCTGCCCGCCCGCCCCTCTGCCGCGCTGCTGGACCGACAAACCCCCGCCCGCCCCTCCCCTCCAATCCCCACCAACACCCAAACATGCTGCCCACCCCGGCTGACGCCCTGGCAGCCCGACGCCGCTGCTGCAGACCGGGTCCGCCCACCCTGAGGCAAACCCCAGAGGCTGCTGCGCTGCGTGTGCCGCCCACTGGCCGTACGCCTGGTGCGGTGGCTGCATGCAGCCAGGCGGGCGCTGCCGAGCCGCTGCACACTCCGTGCCGTGCCCCACGCTGACAGGGCCCCGGGCCCGGCGGGCGGAGCAGCAGGCCGGCTGCGCGGGCGGGCGGTCAACATGGCCGCGCAGGCAGCATGGCGCATGCGCCGCTTGAGCGCGCCCGCACACGTACCGACCGCATCACCCCGACGCACAGGCGCCCCCTTCCCCGCAGCCCAGCGCTCGGAGACGGCGGCAGGCCAGCAACAGCGCACTGCTGAGCTGTGAGGCAGCAGCTCCGCGGCACTGGGCACCTCGCCTGCAGCTGCACTCCTCCGGCACCAACCCGCCCGGTCGGCAGCAGCCCGGCGCGCCGCACCCGCCAGGTCCGCTGAGGGCAGCTCTCGCGACTGCGCGACTCTCACGCCGCACCCGCCACCCGCCGATTGTAAACGCCTGGGCCTCGCCGTGCCGCCGCCAGGGCTGTCGCTGCTGCTGCTGCTCCTGCTACGCTCACCCGCACCTGCTTGTCTGCTCCCGCCCCAGCCCGATCCAAGGGTGCCGTACTCACCTGATCCATTGCTTGCTGCTAGCTGTGCTGCTGCCTGGTGGTCCACCAAGTACAATGCACGAAGCTGCTCGGCCCTGACCTGATGCTGCATTGCGCTGCGCTGCCTGATGTGGCCAATCTGTTTGCGGTGCTGCTCTGGCGCTAATGCGTGTGGGGCACTGGTTGAGATTCGGGACACGTCCGGTCAACGCCTCAGCACCTTACAAACTGCCGTGTGAGCTAGATACCCAACATTCGGGCATTTTACTTGTACTGCGTGGGGCAAGGAAACAAGCACAGGGAGCACACGGTTAGTCCAGTATGTGATACCCCGGGGCCCAGCCCAATAACGGGAGGGGGGGGCGGACCTGGGGTCGCCCGCTCCCGGCAGCCTACCCGCCGGCCCCATACCGCGGCCCAGCCAGCCAAGCCCTCCCCGCGCAGCACCTACCTTGACGAAGCCGATGTCAGCGGCCTTCTCGCGGAAGCACTGACGGCAGATGTTCAGGCCATACTTGCGGATGAGCGCGTGGTTGTTGTTGCACACACGGCTGCGGCAACACAATCAGATATCAGCAAAATTTCGCCGTTTGATACAGCTCGGGACGCTAATCGGGACGTGCGGCGTCCCCGCCTGCGCCGGCGCTGCATCGGCTGCCCCCCGCTCACCAGTGGCGCGAGCCCTGGCCGTAGCCCTTGGGGTGGCTGTTCCAGACGTCGTTGTGGCCCATGTTTGCAGGTTACAGCTGCCTGACCTGCACAAAAAGACCCCTCGTTTCAGGCGGCAGTCGGAGATTGCTAGCCAAGCCGAGCAGCGCTCAGTTCCACACCCACCAGGACAAGAGCACGTTGGGCACTAGGCGCGCGAGAGGGAAAGAGACTGTGCGTGAGCCCGCGTTTGGGCAAGCGCCGACCATGTACGGCGGCGCCCATTGCGAATTCTCCTTGTGCAGAAAGCCACCCTGTAAATTCTCAGGATATAATGAGCTTAGTTCAATGCCCAAGAATTTTCCCTGCGCCACATATGTTGCCGCTGCCGCGAGAAATGTCCCGCAACATTTTGTGCGCTCACTTCAGCCCGGGCACGTTGTCAAGGTGCTTCAATGTTTTGTCCAGTACACGTATCCACAAACTGAATACGCGCGGCGGCTCGGTGTCACGGCACGCTCACAGCGCATCCCCGGGCAGGCGGTGCACCTCTCTGGCGTGCGTAGCAAACCGAAAGCAGCCCCCCATGACCGAAGGAGAAGCACGGAATGAGGAGTAGTGTATCCGCTGCATAGGCTGGGTGGACACCGGCCAGGGTTGAGCGTTGGAGTCGAGGGTTGCGTGGCGTGCCGGAATCAGGGGGCCCCCTTCCAATGCGTCCGACACCCTAATCCTTGCACAGCCACGCAAGCTTCCTGGACCGAGCTCATGGCGGTAGTTACCCAAAGTGCCCATCTAAATGGCCCAATACCAGTCGGCCACGGCCTGTCCGTCCAGGCTATGCCACGCTATGCCACGGGCTATCAACGCCCGCCCATCACACACGGGCCGTCACGTCGTGCGGTGCTTCACCGCTGGTGTCCCGCACTCCCGCTCAATCACTGCATGGAATTCACGGCAGCCTACTGTAGCGCTGTGCAGGCACGATCTTGGTCAGTCACATCGTGCCGCTCGCACACACCACTGCCTGCCTGCCGTTGCCGATGAGCCGTACACCCCCTGGGCCCTAGCGGCCCTGGCGGCGCTGCCCCACACGATCACACGACGACATCAGTGACACCCACTCTCCGGCCTAAACCCTGTCCCATCACACACCCACCCTCCATGCGTTGGTTGTCTAATCAGCACACCTGCTGACCATGCAAGCTGGTGCTAAAGACTTGTCGAGTTAGGTTTACGCAAGTTATAGCATCTGCGGAACCCTGCCACTCAACCCTCACTCAGACTGGCCTGCATGCTGCCTTCTCTCGAGCTCTCTAACACACCTCGCACCTCACACAACACACACCGTACGCTCTAATGCTGCCCGCTCGACGCGGCCGCCGCCGCCGCCGCGGCCGCCTCTGCTCGTGCGCCTCTCCCCTCCACCCTCTGTTGCTGCTGCTGCTGCTGCTGCTGCCGCTGCTGCTCCCAGGCGCTGAGTCTGTAGGCGGCGGTGCGGTAGACGTCGGTGTGGCAGGCCACGCTGGCGTCCATGGGCCGCGTGTAGCCGCCGCCCATGGTGACCACCTGGGGGGGGGGGGAAGGGGGGCAGGGGGGTCGGGGCCGGGAAGATACGAGCGGCAGGCGAGTTGACAGGAAACCAAGGGGTGCAAGGCTTGAACACCCACACCCACATGCAGGCGCACACGAACACCTGCACAGTCACACGCACACGACCACGCAAGCCCCCGTCCCGTCTCCGCACCGGCGGCACGCCCGCCGTCCACCTCCACCCCCCCCCCCAGCTCGCCCCCCCCCTCCTCCGCCCCCCTCACCAGCGGCACGCCCGCCTCCAGCGCCGTGCCGTACACCAGGTTGTTGCGCGCCAGCAGTCCGCCGCGGCTCAGGCCCAGGCGGCCGAAGCTGTGCGTGACGTGGGGGCAGATGCAGTGTCGCAGCTTAGACTCCCGAAACTCCTGCCGGCTAGTCCCGCCAAGGGCTACTATGGGATTACATCCCACAGCCCAAACGCGGGGTCAACACGGCACAACGAGTTCCCTGCCCTTGTGGTCTCTATCACATCACATCACGTGGAGTTTGGGCTAGTATCTGCACCTCCCCACCTGTCGCCCTTGAGTGCGTCCACGCCCGCCTGGAACAGGATGAGCTGCGGGCGGTGGTCGGCCAGCAGGCGGGGCAGCCAGGACTGGGGGGCGGGGGAAGGCGGGAGGGCGGGGAGGGCAGGAGGGCGGGGGAGGGCGGGAGGGCGGGCGGGCGGGTAGCAGCGACGGGGGGAGGCGGAGTGAGGCGCAGAGCGAGAGGGGGGGGGGCGGAGGGGAGGTGGGAGGTGGAAGGGTAGAGGCAGAGGGGAGCGGCTGGCTGGCTGTGTGAAAGAGGGCTGCGCAGGCAATGGGTCGGGGTGAAAGGGAATAGGGAATGCACACGTACGCACGCACACGCACGCACCGTGCGCACACACTTGCCCTCCGCTCCCCCTCACCCTCAGTAGGCCCAGGTACTCTTCGTCGCCGGTGTCGTCGGGCAGGGGCAGGTCGTGCGTGTTGCGCCGCCGTGTCTTCCAGGGGTAGTTCTTGTCGCCTGGGGAGGGGGCGGGTAGAGGTAGGGGGGTTGGAGGTGGGTTTCTCCCTCCCTGAAGGGCAGACTGCATGGCCAGAGGTGAAGGGGCCAGATTTAAATGGGGTGCTCTTTAACACAAGGCCCATGCGCACACGCTCACATGTGCACACTCAGACGCATACACGCTCAGACGCGCACACGCATACACACGCTCAGACGCACACGCTCAGACGCGCATGTTGCGCCCCCGCCCGTCCCCCTCCCCCCCTCACCGAACATGTCGAATGTTGTGACCCGGGGTTCCCCCTGGAACAGGTCGGCGGTGCCGTTGCCCTGGTGCACGTCCAGGTCCAGCACCAGGATGGAGTCCAGACTGGGGGTGGGTGGGGGTGGGGGGTTAGGGGCGGGGATAGGGGGAACGGGTGTTGGCACCATCCCAGGACTGAGAATGCAGGAGGCAGCTCAGAGGTGTGGACACACGGCCGAACACCGGCAGAAACCCGAGCAACCTGGGCCGCGCATGCAGCGCACGCACGTGCCTGTGTGACGCCTGCCGCTGTGTGCGAACACCCGCATCCCCTCCTCACGCATGCACGCATGTCTACATAGCACACATACAGTGATCCTGCATCTCCTTGTGATCACTAACATACCGTACATACAAACACACACACGCCCAAACCCGGACCCGGACCCACCCGTAGTCCCTCATGGCCACGCGCGCCGCCACTGCGATGTCGTTGAACACACAGAAGCCCTCGCCGCTGTGTGTGCGTGTGCGTGTGAGGGAAGAGGTGGGGAGGGGAAGACGTGGGGAGGAGAGGTGAGGGGGAGTGGGTGGGTGGGTGGGTGGGTGGGTGGGTGTGGGCAGCAGCTGGCACCAGTGGCAACACTGCTCGCCCTGTGGCCCGCGCCGTGTGACTGACTGGAGCCCCCACACGCCATGGAGAGCTCCTCACACCCGACTTCGTACACACACACACACACACACACACACACACACACACACACACACACACACACACACACACACACACACACACACACACACACACGACGTCCCCATAAGCTGTGCGTGTACTTGGACCTGGTGCTACATGGCCGCATGAGGGGAGTACCTAGCGTGTGCCGCCTCCGTCACACCATGGAGTGGGGAGCGGGGGTTTTCTTCCCCCGCCAGCCCATGGTGCTGACACCCCATTTGCATTTGCCGTCATGCATGCGCCCATGCCGTCCCCCGCCTGTTTACTTGCTCGTGGTCGCCCACCCTCCGTCTCTTTCCCAAATCGCGCAACCCCTAGTATAGTTAATTGGGCTGGGACTGGGCTGCGTGTTTGCTCTTGCTCGTCGCGCGCCGCCGCGCTAACATGTTCCTTCGCTCTTGTTCGTGACACTCCCCTGCTGCCGCCCTGTGCTCTGTTGTTTTCTTATTCGCTCGTAGGTGAGAATTTCATCGAGGATTGGGCGGGAGCTTGGACTTAGCGGCCAGGAGTAGCGACGAGGAGCTAGGAATCGTAGGAGTGCCTGGGCCTCACGGTACCGTGAGCACATGCATGGGTTTGCACCCTTGAGAGCGTGTGGACACGAATCCCCCCTCGAGGTTAGAGCAGCGGGGGTTGCGCGATTTCCGGTTGGTAAGACCGGCGGCTCACCGCAGCAGGTATGCGAGGTAACTTCAGGTAACATCCGTAAACCGTCGCTTTGCTGCATCGCATACACTGTCTTTGCGCAACGTTTTCCTTGTGCTCTTTAACACACACACACACGCACACACACGCGCAAACATGTGTGGGTTGCGGGCGCTCACCGGTCCCGGAAGGCGTGGTGGGTGCCGCCCGCGATGTTGCCCGCAATGCCCCGGCCCTGAGGCAGGCAGGCAGAGGGGAGGGAAGGAGGCAGGGAGGGAGGGAGGTAGGTAGGAAGGGAGATAGGAAGGGAGGGAGCAGCTGTGTGTTGAAGAACGAAACGGACACCTGCCCAAACGCCCGTATCTCTGTGTTCGCGGTGTGCGTGTATGTGGGAGGGGGTTGTCCTCATCACACTCCCCCTTTCCCCCTCCCACACCCACACACCTGCCCAGCCGTCAATGGCAATGGTTTATGTTGGGTTGGGAATGACCTAACCCCGTACCTCCACCCCGTACCCCCACCCCCCACCGCCCACCTGCTGCATGACCAGGTGTGTGGCGGCCACGGTGCCGCCGCAGCTGCTGAAGGTGCGCCCCACCAGCTGCGGGCTCCAGGGGAAGCCCACGTTGCGCATCTCGGGCTCCGTCATGGCGTTCAGCCTTTTGGAAGGTGGGGGTGGCAGGGGTGGGTGGGGTGGGCGGGAGCAGGAGTGAGGGGAGGTTGTAGATACCAGCCCGAACTTAACCGAACCCAATGCAAAAGAGCGAAAAGGGTGGAGGGCTGAGGAGGGGTTGGAGGTAGGTGTAGGTCGGTGGGGCGGCACCAGCGCGTGATGAGCGTGTGTGGGAGACGGCATGCGGTGGTCACCGCACATCGTAGGGACCGCCCCCTCCCCTCCCCACCCCCCCCCCATTCCAGCCTGCCCCCACCTGAACCTCTCCACGTACTGCCGGCAGTGCACCAGCGCCAGGTCCTCCAGTGCCGCGGGCGCCGCCGGCCGCAGCGCCAGCCGCCCCTCCAGAGAGCCGTCCTGCTGCAGCGCCGCCCGAGTGGCCGCGTACTTGAGCATGGGGAAGCGGTGGCCCTCGGGCAGCGGCACCTGAGGGCGGGTGCGTGTGTGTGTATGCGTGTAGGTGTGCGTGTGGGGGCGTGTAGGTGTGCGTGTGGGGGCGTGTAGGTGTGCGTGTGGGGGCGTGTGGATGTGCAGCGTGTGTGTGGCGCGTGTGGGTGGGTGTTTTGTTTGTTTCGGGGTGGGTGGGGAGTATGCGCCCAAGCCCAACATATCATCTAGGTCCCAGGAGGATAGGGCCCCACATGGTCTGGCCAGTGCCGCCGCGTGGGCGCACGGGAAGCGATGGTGGGGGTGGTGGGTTGTAAGTACCAGCCCAAAGCCCCAGAGTAAACCGCATCAAGCCAAACAAGCGGGGGGCGGGGGCGCTGGGGCGGAGCGAGGGACGCTCGTGGAGTTGCCACGCCGGCCATGGCGGTTCTGGCGGGGCAGGGGACAGGGCACGTTCTCCTTCCCCCCTCCCACACACACACGCCGGTCCCACCGCGGCTGCTGTGGCCCCTGGGCGCCACTGCTCACCACGTGGCACGTGGCACGTGGCGCGCTGGGTCGGCATGCGTCCTGGTTAGGACTACCTCACACACACACATATACACACACACACACACACACACACACACATACACACACACACAGCCGCACCTTCCAGTGGTCGGCGTAGTAGGCCACCATCACCCCGGGGCCCGGCGCCGGTGGCGGCGGCCCCACAGTGTCCGGGATTTCCAGGACCGGCGAGCCGTCAGTGTGGGTGCTGCTACTGCTGCTGCTGCTAGTGCTGCTGCTGCTGCTGCTGTTACTGCTGGCGGTGCCGTACGCCGCGGCGGCTGTAGCTGTGCTGCTACTGCCGTGGGCGGGTGTCCGCAGCGAGGGCGAGGGCGCGGCATGGCTGGCTGAGGGCGCGGGCGTGCATGGACAGCACATGCGGATAGGGGGCATGGTCACCACACAGGTCAAGGGGCGCTCACGGCTCACACACTTGGCAACAAGTGGGGCACAGCTCCGGCCCGCGGAAGTAGCAGCATCGAGCCCCACAAAATACACGTGTCACAGCCGCACACACTATTGCAAGGAGGGCGAGGGTGTTCCCGCACGGTGTTCCCGCCACCCCCAGCCATCCCGCCACCCTCGCACAGAGCTACCCGGGGCACGAGAAAAGTAAGAGAAGTATGCAGTCTCCCCTTCCCGCCTCTGGACCCCACTGCCCGTTCGGGCCCCCAGCCCCCCACGCACGTCTGGGGGAGAAGGGCGCCCGCGCGTGCGCCAGGCAGCGCGCCGACGTGCGGCGCAGGCTGGCTCGCAGGCTGTCGCTAGCAACGCCGCGCATGGTGCTATTTATGCCTAACGGCTTACAAGGCTAAGATTTTGCGCAAATTTATTGGGGGAGGCGGGGGAACGATGAACGCCTCACGCTGCTTGTGTCAGCACCACTGAATCCATTTAGCCGCGGTGTGAGCTCCAATAGTTCGAGTGACAGTAATAGCAATATGTACTTGTTCCTTTTCTAGCGCCAAGTTACTCGCTGCAATCCTTTAGCGTGCCAAACTAAAAAGACAGAGTCGCCTTCCAACTCGACTACGCTTTTGCCCCATTCCGGAGTCGTTTTGCCTCGTCTGTTCTTGAGTTCTTGTCCTACAACTTTAGCGCGTCGACACAGAAACGCCAGGAAGTGGCACGCCGCGTTTGAACCTCTCACGTTGCGCCGCTCGCATGGCGCAGCTGCGGGCGACTTCGGGCGGCTTTTAGATCGGCGGCCTGCCGACTGCAGCTCATGGCCGGACTCCTGGCTAACAGGCCCATCGACAAGGCCCGCTCAGACGCCGACGACGGCGGCCCCGGCCTCCCCCGCCCCACCGCGACCGCTCAACCCGCCATGTTTGCCTTCACCTCGCAAGCCCCCGGCGCCGTGCGGCCCTACCTGCTGCTGGGCGCCGCGCCGCACGAGGCCGACTACATGCTGCTGAAGAAGCTGGGCGTGACGCACATCCTGCAGGTGCGCGGCGTGGGGGTTGGATGGGTGGGGTGTGGGGCAGAAGAGCCCCTACTGCGGGGAAAAGAAATGTGAGCGCACGTGTGGGGGCGCACTGCCGCACATTGGCTGTTCCGAGGGTTTGAAGGCGTGTGACGGTATGGGGAAGTGGAAGGGATGGGAATGCTTGCCACAGCTGGTGTGCAGGCCTGCTGAGTCGCATGAGGGGCACGTGACTGCCCCGGGGTGACGGGTGTGGCCAACGGCTGGCCCTGCGCGCCCACTCCCACACCTACACTTCCAGACACACATTCACACCCCACACTGTCAACTCGTCACCCTTTTGCTTTCCCAACTCACCCCAACAACCTAAACACACGCATACTCGCACATATGTCCCGCAGGTGGGCAAGGAGCTGCGGCCCACCTTCCCCGACCGCTTCACCTACTGCCGCCTGGCGCTGGAGGACTGCGAGCAGGAGGACCTGGTGAGGGGGGGGGAAACAGGTGGGGGGGCACGTGGTTAGGAGGGCACGCGGTTAGGGGGCATTTAGTTTGTTCCAATCACCACCAGGGGGAGGAGGGGGAAAGGGGAAGGGGGGAAGGCGCGGAGGATGGCAAGGGGCTGGCAAAGGGCTCGGAAGTTGAAGGGGGCACTAGGACCGGGAGGGTTCGGGGGTGACAGGGGCTGGCCAGGGGCTGGTGGGAGCAGGTGTGGGGTTTGGTGCCGAGTTCCGACTAACCCCATGCACGCACGCCTGCCCACATCCGCAGGTGGGTGCACTGCCCGTGGCCTTTGCCTTCATTGACGCCGCTCGGGAGGAGGGCCGGCGGCGGCAGGAGGAGGCGGAGGAGGAGGCAGCGGCGGCGGCGGCGGCGGCGGCGGCTGGTGCGGGTGAGAGCGCGGCGGCCTGGGGGCGTGGGGGCTGCGGCCTCTGGAGGGTGGTGGTGGGGGGGGGGCGCACCGGCGCCCTTCCCCCGGTGGCGCCCCCCTGTGTGCGTGACGGCGCGGGGGCGTCGTGGGGGTGTCCAGTGGGCATCCAGCACGGCCGGTGAGGGCCCGGGGCCGCGCGGGCTCATAACGGGCCCGTGAGAGGCCGGCGGCCCCACACACACCGCGCTTCTGCCCCTCCCTCCCCTCACGCACACACGCCAACACGTGAACGGCCTGCCCCCCACGGCCCCAGGCGCCGCCCCTCCTCCCACTGCGGCCGCCGCCTCCGCCTCCTCCTCGGCGGCGCCGTGTGTGGTGCTGGTGCACTGCATGGCTGGCATGAGCCGCTCCGCCTCGGTGTGCGTGGCCTACCTCATGGCAGACCGCGAGGTGGGGGGGGAGAGGAGGGGAGGAGAGGGGGGAGGAGGGAGGCAGGTAGCAGAAGGGGAGGAGGAGTAAGGCGGAAGAGGAGGGAGGGAGAGCTGTCTGGGGCTTGTACTACACACGCTCACACACATACACGCAACGTGTTTCCTTGCATTGCGTTCTCTAACACACACACACACACACACACACACACGTCACACGTCACGCACAGGAGCGGGAGCGCGCGGAGCGGCGCGACAGCGAGCGGCGGCAGCGCCACGCCGCGGCCGCCACGCCGGCGCGCCTGCAGGCGGTGGCAGCCGCCGACTCGGCCGCCGCCTCGCCCTCCGGCTCCGCCACCTCCTCGCCATCGGCCCTGCCGCGGCCCGCCTCCTCCTTCTCCTCCTCCACCGCCCCCTGGGGCTACGAGGCGGCCTTCCGAGTGGTGAAGGCGGCGCGGCCGTGCGTGTACCCCAACCTGGGTGGGTGGCTCAGGGGCTGGCGGGGCGGAGGGGGGGGGCTGGGGCACAGGGAGGGAGCAACCGACCGCGGAAAGACGGTGCAGGCGGAACAGCAAAATAAGTTGATGGAAGTGTAGACGGAACAGGAACGGAAACTGATGCCGACGCCGCGGTCAGCAGCGTGAGGCGGGCCACAAGTGGGTTGCAGGGGAGCGGAGGCGGCGGAGGCCTGCAGTGGCGTGTGAGGCGGTTGCGCCCTGACCTACTCACCGCCACGCTACGCCCGAACCCGGGATTGGTTCAGAGTTAACCCCCAACCCGCCTATCCCCGCCCCCCGCTTCCCCAAGATGGTCTACCGTCTACCACTTCTTTGGCTAATCATGAGTGTACCCCCGCCCCCGGAACAGGCTTCCTGCTGCAGCTGTGGGAATGGGAGGCGGGAGGCTGCGGCCGCACCGCCGCCGAGCTAACGGCGCAGCAGTGGGCGGGCTGGAACAAACATCGCTTCGCAGAGCGACTGGCAGCGTACAGGTGCGGGTGGGGGGGGAGGGGGGCACGTGAGTGGGTGGGTGGGTGGGCGGGTGGTAGGGCAATATCGTATCCCAGCACGGACATTCTGCACCTGTGTCAACCAGACTGGGTCATTGCGTTGGACGAATGGGTGGGTGGGTGGGTGGTGGGTGGGCGGGCGGGGTAGTCAGTACCTAGGGAGAGGAGATCATCGAAACCCTGCACGCACATTCTGCACGCGTGTCTTCCCGATGTCTGACCCGGTGGCAACCCGCACTCCCCCTCCTCTTCCCCAGCTCTGATCCCCCTCTCCCCCCCCCCCACCCAACCCCAACCCCCACCCAACCCCAACACATACTCTTTCGCCGCCCTGCCCACCCGCAGGAAGGCCCAGGTCGCGGCCGGGCTGCACCCCGCGGTGCGCGTCAAGCTGCCCCTGGAGCCGCCGCCGCCGCCGGCAGCAGCAGCAGCAGCAGCAGCGGAGGCGGAGGCGGGAGATGCAGCAGCAGCAGCAGCGGCGGCTGCAGTGGTGCCGGAGGCCCCACAGGTGGCGGAGGCGCCGGCGGGCCCATCGGAGGCGGCGGGAGTGGGGGCACAGGCCGGCGTGTCCGCGGCAACGGCTGAGCTGCGGGATGTGGAGTTGCAGCCCCAGACCCAGACCCAGGCGCAACTGCAGGCGCAGGTGCTTCGGGCGGCGGAGGAGGTTGCGGCTGCGGCTGTTGTAGATCCGGAGTTGGGTGGCGGCGGCGGCGGCGGCGGTCTGGGTGGCGGCGGCGGCGGCTGGGTAATGGGTGGGCCGCTGCCGGGCACTGCGGCGGCGGAGGCCCGCGCGTCGAGTGCGGTGGTGGTGGGGGTGGTGTGAGGGGAAGCGCATGACACGTGACCGGTTCGTGGGGAGGGGCGACGGGGGTTCGCGTGGTTGTGCATGCGCGCGCGCTGTGTATTGGCACTGGGTTGTGTGGCACGGGTGGGGCTGCTGCTTGCCCACGTGGTGCGACGGCGGCAGGAGATCTTTTCGGCGGCGGCAGATAACACCGCAATGCATGCATGCATGTCTGGCATTATTGCAAGAAGTTGAGTTTGGTTTAATGGTTCCTCGGTTGGTGTCGGACATGTCGGTCGGGGGCCGCGCGGTCTACTTCTCACCCCGCCGCCATGCGAAGTCATTAGCGTGCCACCTTACGAGACAGAGATACGGTATTGTTGGAAGAGTTTTGCAGGTCCATGGTTTTTGTCTCACGCCGCTCAAAGTGGTTGTGTGGTGTCTCGACGTATCGAAGTGATCAGGTCGTTTACAGGAGCTTACCGTAGACGGACTCCATATTGCATTGCTGGCGACTGTGCGTGAGTCAGGGGACTGGCGTGAGTCGCCCCTTGGAGGTGGGGGCTGGGGACGTCGTGCGGGTGTGTGGAGCGGGGTGTGGCATAGCCGGAGCCAGACCAGGACATAACTCGGGGGCACCATCATGCACACACACATAAACACACACACACACGCACACACACACACACACACACACGCACACACACATTCTCCCATACAAACGCGCGGTGGCGACTCGTTCTATCAGCCCTTTCATGATGCACACACATTTGCTCAGGTCCACGGGTGGCGCGGGCGCGGCTTGGCTGCAGGTAGTGATGGGGGTGTGCTTGTTGAAATGTGACATTTTGAATTGCAACCTGGCACAACGCGTGCTGCTTCCACTTCCACGTCGCCTTCGGATGGGTCTTCGGATGGGTCATAGTACGGTATGCAAGACACCTTGCAAGGCATAAGACGCTTGAAGATGATGATCATCATAATGATAAATGGTAGCTCGTCAGAGTGCCAGGGCGGCAGGTGGGCCGCACGTGACACATCCACTCGGACTTACCCACATAGGCCGCCGGCCTCGGCGGGGAAGGGGTCTTGGTAGGCTGGCAACACAGCCGTGGCGGCCAGCAGGCGGGCGGGGGGGTGGGGTGGGGGTTCTGCCGGGGCGGCGGCACAAGCTCCACACACTACCGTGCCTGGAGCCTGAGGGCGAAACAACCATGTGGGTACTGGTGGTATGTGTGTACGGCATGTGTTGCCATGGGGGCCTGGGGTTCCCCTGATGGGGGGCATGTGTGAGTTCGGAGTCGCGGAGTGGGATTGTTCAAAGCTCACGTGTCAGTGTGAGCGGACGGTAGTTCTACGCCGCACAAATATTACAACCCTGCGGAACACGCCCTGAGGCATCTACATGGGTCTCTTGCCGGCAGTCCTACTACTGTACTACAGTGCTACAGTCAGACCACACACGTACATGTACACAGCCGCGGACGCCGGCCCCGGCTGCCCACAGTGCCCAGCCGTTTCGTCTTACAGGGCAGCCGCTGCTGCTGCAACCGCCGCCAGACCCTTGCCGCCGCCGTCGTCGTTCGAAATTCAGTTGTCGTGTGCGACTATGGTACACGTGTGTTGGTTTATGTGGGCGCAGGGCGGATGGGCCCTTCCTTCCTCCATTGGCCTCCCTGCACCACGTCCGCGTCCGCGTCATCCCCACAGTGCTGCAGATCAAAACCTCAAAAGTTCATACGCGCCAACTCCACAATGCAGTACTCCAAAACCTCAAAAGTTCACATAAAACGCCGTGCGGGGATGAAGAAATCCGCCATTCAACTCTAAACAGTCGTACGCAAACTGCATCTAGACGCCGCGATGAATTGTGTGGCGCAGGCCGCGCCCGCGACCGGACTTGTGTGTCCATATGTGTGGTGTGATTGCATATGCGTGTGTGCGCGTGTGGCGGTGGGGTAGTCCTGACCAGCGTGTGGCTGGCGTCGGTCACTTGAATTCACCACAACATGTCACACCCTACATCAATGTTCTGGCCTATGCAGCTATGCTCCCTCATTGTGACATCATGCAACACTTCATCCCTCGGTGTGAAACGCAGACTGGTGCCGACACATCCACACAGTACTGCTGGCAATTGGCACCTCGGGGCAGCAGCACACGTCCTGTCCAATCCCTCCCCCCGGCCCTCCTCGGCTCTCCCAGCTAACTCGCTGCGCCCCCAACCTTCCCAGCTCCAATCCAGCTTCGCCACACTAACGGTACTAAAATCGATATCATTGTAACACCTGTGACTGGTGAGCGATATCACCTCAATGCACACGCTGCTGCGCACTGCCGCCGCCGCGTCTAGTAATTTACTGTACAGCCGTTTCACATGCAAACCCGTTTAGGCAACAACCCAAAACCGCCTAGCTTCGTCGGGCACGGCGGTGCGGTGCCAGTGCCACGTGTGGAACAATCCCGCGCTATGTATACAGCCCCGACGGTCATTACGCCGCGAGCAGAAACAATACCGGTTGATACAACTACTCATCATGACATGTAGCTGTTCAATGCATTCCCAGACAGAATTAATGTGTGCATCACTCTCAGCATGCTGTGTCGTACCGTGCGCCCGCATCCGGTCGTGCCGGTCCCTGTGTCTCTGTGTGTGCGTGTGTGTGTGCCCCTGCTACCTACACGCCACCCCCGTACATATGGTACAAGCGGCCTCCACCGCCGCCGCCTCGGCGTGTGACCCCATGCGACTGTGACTGCTTGCCTGCCTGCCGCCGTGTGTGGCTCCTCCTGCTCTTGCCCCTCCTTATCAACACCGTGTGTTATGTGTGGCCGGAGCCCACCTGGCCGTCAGCCCGCACACAGGTCGCCGGCCATCACGCCGCCATCGGGGCTACCCCCGTACACCGCCTCCCACAACAGCAGCCGCCTAGGTGCAGGGCTGCAGCACCGCGCCCGCGCCCACAGCCCGCCCGCCCGCCAGCGGGCCCCACGACTGCCGCCGGCGCCGCGGCGCCCCTCGTGCCGCGGCTCCTGCTGCTGCTGCTGCCGCTGCTGCCGCCGCCGCTGCTGCCGACTGCGGCGGGCTCAGGACCAGCACCACCTCCTCGCCCGCGGGCCGCGTGTGCTTGGGGTCTGGGCTGCCGGCGCCAGGGGGCCTGTGTGAGCAGGAGGGCGGGGCGGGGCATGCCGAATCAGGACACGCCGTACGGGTGACACACACACACACACACACACACACACACACACACACACACACACACACACACACACACACACACACACACACACACGCACACACACACGCACGCCATGCAGCAGGTCAGTAGGCCACGGGGGGCAACAGGCACACTACGGCCGGGCGCTGTGCTCGAATACCACACACGGTATGAACTTGCGCCAGCGCCTGCACCCCCACACGTCCCTCTCCGCCGGGTCCCGGGCACTGCCGTCCTCACGCCGGCACCGCCGCCGCCCTCACCTGCTAGGGACCAGGTAGCTCCCGCCGCTCCCATTGCTGGCGGGTGCGGCACATGCCGCCGCCGCCGCCGTGGTGGCAGTAGCAGCAGCGGCCGCGGCAGTAGCGGCAGTAGCAGTAGCGGCAGTAGCGGCAGTAGCGGCAGTAGCGGCAGTAGCGGCAGTGGGTGGCGGCAGCACCACACGCCAGCGGGACGCCTCCACCAGCCCCGCCCGCCCGCCGCCACCGGCACCGGCACCATCACTGCTACTGCTGCCCGCCGCCACCACCTCGGCCGCCGACACGCCCGGCGGCAGTAGCACCCGCAGCTCACATCCGCTGCTGCTACCTCCGCTGCTGCTACTGCCACTGCTGCTGCTGCTGCAACCGCCGGCTTCCGCCTCTGCTGCAGCTGCTGCTGCCGCCGCACGTGCCGCCACTCCCGCCATCATTGACGCCACGGCGGCGGCCGTGATGGCGCCGGGCTCGCATTTGGAGCAGTCCACCTGCGCAGGGCCGCGGCGGGGTGGGGAATGGTGACGTCAGGTGAGGTGGGGTGGGCGGGTGGGGGCGACTGCATGTGTGAGCGTGTGCACATGTGGTACAAAGCACAAGGGGCGTGTGTCCTTTGTCCCTTGTGTAGATCGCGGCCCCATGTCATTTGCCCCCGGCCAGATCCGTACTGCTCCCTCACCCCCACGGCCCAGGCCCCTCCCCCTGTTCCCATTGTCCTCACCTCGCAAAACCCCGCCCACCAACCCCAAACCCCCTCCTCCACCCCCCTCCCCTGCCCTCCCCTCCCCTCGATTTTGCTTGTCGCGTCCGCGTGCCTGTCCTGTGCTGTTGTGCGCGCCACCGAGCCCGGGCGGCGACATTTATCGCCGGCGCCGCTCGCCCTGCTGCTCCACGACGCCTCGGCCCCCATCCCATAAGTATTATCGCTTGCAACTAACGCCTCTGCCTGTGCTCCGCTGGTTTTCGTTGGTTTTGGTTTAGTTTGGGCTGGTAGTTACAACCCTCCCCGTTCCTCACCAGCCTCAGGCCGCCGCACTGCTGCCCCAGCGCTGCCAGCGCGCGGCCGCCCATGCCGCGTGTGAGCCGCACCTCCCGCAGGCAGCCCGCGGCACCCGCGCCCGCCGCCAGCGCCTCCGCCGACTCGTCCGTCACGCGGCGCAGCTTGCCGCTCAGCCACACCCGCTCCAGGGCAGTGCAGGCCTGAGGGGTGGGTGATGTGGGGTGGGGGGCGGGTGGGGGGGTGGGTGGTAGTGAGGGATCAAGGACACGTGCACTGGTCCGTGGGGTGCGAAACTATCCGTCCCACCCGCGCACACCCCTCCACGCCTCCCCTCCACACCTCCCCTCCACCCCTCCCCCCCCCCCCACCTGGAACAGCACCACAGTGCCGTGGTCGGTGATGAGCTCGTGGTAGCCGCCTGCGCACATGAGGGGGGGTGGGAAGAGGGTGGGAGGGGGGGTAGGCAGGTAAGACGCATGCCCTGCGCCGCGCACGCCTTCGCTACCCACTTTCGAACCGCACACAGTCCCTCTCCCTCACTCTTGTGCACCTAATAGACCCCGACTTACTTGAGTCTGACGTGACCCCCTCAACCTCCCCCCACCCTACCATGTCCTGGCTAATCATGCATGTAACCCGCCCTCAACCCCCATCCGCCCTCCACCCCCCGTCATCCCCACCCGCCCCGCCCTCCCTCACCCACCCTCACCCCCACCCCCTGCCCCGCCCTCCTGCTCACCCAGCGCCAGCTCCCTCAGCCCCCTGCAGGCGGCGGCCACCGCGTACAGCGAGCGGTTGGTGACGGCGCCGCAGCGCGTCAGCCGCAGCCGGGACAGGCGCGGGCAGGACTCGGCCAGGGCCATCATGCCCACGTCACTGAACGCCTGTTTGGGAGTTGGGGTGGGTGTGGGGGGGGGGGCGGGAGGAGGCGGGGAGGAGGAGCGAAACGTGTGTGTGTGTGTGTGGGGGGGGTGTTGGAGGGTTGCTGACGGTTGTGGCTGGCTTGGCGGGGGTGCGGGTAGCAAACACACACCTCGCCAACACACGTTTCCCCCCGTCCCATGCAAGTAAGGTCCCACGGCCCCCCAGTCTGGTGCGGGCCGGGGTGTGGGAAAGCCAGCTACCCCCTCCCCCCTCCCCCCGCCCACCCCTGCTCCCCCCTCCCCCCGCCCACCTCGGAGGGCAGGCTGTAGCGCGTGAACGCCACCTCCAGATGCGTCAGGCCCCCGGCAGTAGCAGCAGCGGCGGCAGCGGCAGCAGTGCTACTGCCGTCGCTGCTACTGCCGTCGCTGCTACTGCCGCCCGGGGCTGCTGCTGCTGCTGCTGCCGCCGCGCTGCTGCTGCGCCTCCAGGCGTCGGCCAGGGCCGCCGCGAAGGCGTCCGTCATGCCGCCCAGACCCGACGTGGCCTCGTGCAGGACCAAAGACTGCGCGGGTGCGTGTGTTGGGTGTTGGGTTGGGTGTTGGGTGTGTGGGTGGGTGTGTAGGTAGGGTGGGTGTGAGGTTTGCGGAGTGGGGAGTTGGAATGTGGGATGATGTTTGTGTTGTGTGCGGCAGTCGGACGACACCGGCACGTGGCAACAGAAGGGCCAGTGACGGCGCCGCCATGTGTCGGCCGCGACTCCACATCACCCCACGGCCGACCCCACCCAGTGCCTCGCACTGCCCTGCCGCTCCCATGTTACGCCGTACGTGTCATATATTGTTTTGTTGCCCACCCCTTACCCAAATCCGCCCTCCCTCTTCCCCCCTAACTCCGCCCTCCCCTCCCCTCCCCTCCACCCCCTATCCCTCCCCCTCCACCCCTCCCGCTCACCCTCAGGCCGGTCAGGCAGG
>NC_057011.1:241974-244324 GCF_000002595.2 Chlamydomonas reinhardtii | reverse complement strand
CGGCCAGGCGGCGCGCCAGCGGGGTGTGTGCGGTGTACGGCACCATCTGGGTGGAGCGCAGGCCGCTGCTGAAGCGCCGCGCGCTGGCGGCGTCGCGGGCAGTGTGCTCCTGGTGCCTGTGTGTGGGGGGGGAGGGGATGGCGGGAGGAGGGGGGGTTGCTAAATGGGGCTAGTGGGGACCTGTTGGCCGTTTTAACAGAGTTCAGAGTGGCTGTGGCTGTGGCTGTGGCAGTGTGCCCAGGGAGCGCAGGAGCAAATTTGAGTGGTGAGGGAAGGGGCCTGGTGGTGGTGGTGGTGGTGGTGGGGGCGGCTGGGGTGTGTGCAAGTTTGACCGCAGGAGGCCAGGTGGAGGCCGGGGGGCCGATGGCAGTTGTGGACCGGGCAGTGGGCAGTTGTCGCCGAGCTCCAGCGCATAAGCAGCGTAACTGATGGGCTGCCCCCTGACGCTGGCTCCCTGACCTCCAGGCGACGCCACGCGCCGCGAGAAGCGCGTTCGCGCTTGCCAGCGCAGGCAAAGCGACCGAAAGCTTCTATTCTTTCCCGCGCCTTTCGACATGCCGATTCCACAGGTCGCTCACCTAGACGTCGTGATGGACGTGATGGCGCTCTTTGCCTTTTCAATGTAGCCGCGAAGCACCTCAGGGTGATTGTCTGGCTCCGACACGTCAAGCACCGCGACCGGATGAGAAAGAATAACAGCCCGGAGCCTCTTGCATGAGCAGCTGGCCAGGCAGCGGCTCCTGATGCCTGCTCGAGCAAATATGTCATTCAGAATGCTGTCGTGAAGGCGGAGAAGCGGACTTCGCGCCTCCGCTGCAACATCACTCAGTACCAAAGAAGGGTTTGCGACAGCCATGCTGCCTTCTTATTGTATCACAGGATTTTGTTATTATAGTTACTGGGGCGTATCGGCGTGCGTGCAAGGGTGTTCAAAAGCCGACTGGGGGAGAATGAACCGTCAAAAGTCGCCTGCGGCTTTTTGGTGCGGTCAGAGGGTCTGGCCAGTGCCGTGCACATCAAGTCAGTCCGAGCGTGCTTGAAGAAGTCAGCTTCTTCTGATTGAAAGTCGACTCCAATCGCTAGTGAGTCACAACTTGTGAGGTCATACACCACACTCGCGCTCGGCCGAATGACGCCCGCCCCGCCCCCCCCGCCCCGCCCTAACGGCTCGCCTGCTCCCCATGCCCTTATGCCTTGCGGCATCATGTTTGACAGCTTGGGCAGCTTTGGTACAATACGTGGAGTGTATCCTCGTGGAGTGTATCCTCGTGGAGTGAATCCCGTCACTGTCACAACACAAGTGCGCCAGGTCTCTCCAGCTACCACAACACACCGCCGTGTCAGCGCGCCGCACCTCCCACTCCAGCCATGCCCCTCCGCTGCCCCCACCAGGATCCAGCCACCGTCAATGTGCGGCCTCGGACACCCGGTGTGCACCGGTCTGCGAGTGGGAATGCGATCAAGACTGCGGCGCCCTGCCAAATGCCAACCAACAACGCCTGACACTCGCAACATGCAAAACAGCAACGCCCCATCCCTCCACGCGCTCAACTTTTGCCGGCAACTCGATTGAGCGCCCCTAGGGAGGGCACCGCCACACCGGCACAAGCCTCCGGAAAGTTGCCGGTAACATTGTGCACTGGAAATTCTTATTGACCATGGCATGTTCATTTTGCTCCTGGCATCGCCACCCGGCAGGCAGCGCAACTGCCAGCCGCCAAGGCCCGGCCGTGTCCGGGTGTCGTGGGCGCGGCCCGCGCTCTGCCTGCCCCTTTGCTCCCGTGACCCTGCCTGCTCCGGGCCGGCCCTCCCCCCTGCCACCCTCACCTCCTCCAGCCAACAAACCCTCCGGCATCGCCACCGCCGCCACGGCCTCCATCCGCCTCTTGACCTGCAGCCTCCGCCTCCGCCTACATGAGTGCCGCCACGCGCCGCCGCTCCGCCTCCAGCTCGCCGCCCCGTGCCGCCGCTGCCACCGCCGCCGCGGTGTCGGCGTCCACGTTCCGGCGCACCTGGGGATAGGGGTGGGGAGAGGTTCCGCCACAACCATTGAGACCGAGGACAGGACGCTAGGTGGTAGGCTCGTGTGGTAGACTCGGCGGCATGCGTACCAGCGTGGAGGCGCCCCGGGACGCCACCTGCCACCCCAGCCGCCAGTGGGCAGTCGCGTCTGTCCGGCTGGAGGCCCGTACCCCCCACCCCCCCCCATGTGCACGACGCACGCATGGCCCACCCGTGCCGCCCTACATGCGTGCACCGCCGCACTGCCGGACCCCCACGCCCCGCGCCCCGCGGCGTCTCAACCCCAGACCACAAACACCCCTCCCCTCCCCTCCCCTCCCCTACCTCC
>NC_057011.1:232275-240917 GCF_000002595.2 Chlamydomonas reinhardtii | reverse complement strand
TGAGGGGGGGGAAGTGTGTGTGTGTGTGTGTGTGTGTGTGTGTGTGTGTGTGGAGGGTGCGTGTAGGGTGTGTCACAAGAACACAGGGGGAGCAACAGGCATCACAGCGTTCGGCCTCCGCGTAGTGTTACTGGCAGTGTTAAGCGGCGGAGCAAACACAGTCCCACACCAAATTATGGGGTCAGGAGCATGCAGGGCCTCTTTGCCTAGGAGCCACATGCGAGCCCGCTGGCCTCCCTGCCTCCCTCCCTGCCTCCGCCCTCCTGCGCCCCCCCCCCAGTCCCGCTCACCCCAATGGCGGCAGCGGCGCTCTCACTGCCCACCCGCGCCTTGACGATCCAGTTCTTGTTGATCTGTGGCGACATGGGTATGTGTGTAGGGGGGTTCATGCGAGTGAGGTGCGGTCAGCTCCAAAGCCCGAATGAGTCACAGACACAGAACCCCCGCGATGTCACTGTGGGATTCGCCCCCATCGGGTGTCGGGCATGTGAAAGCCTCATGCACACCCCTCAACCTCTCGGGCGGCATGCCGCACATACACAATCACACACAGCGCCGCACACGCACACAGCGTCACACACCCACACCCACACCCACACCCACATCCACCCCCCCACACACAACTAAATGATCTTGAATGTACCCCCCCCCACACACACACAGACACACACACCTGCCACGATGCCGCCAGGTCCACACTGGAAGCTGCGGCAGTAGCACCACCACCACCGCCACCGCCACTGCTACTGCTACTGCCGGCAGGCTGCTGCTGCTTCGTCGGCGGCGCTGCTCCTGGCGCGGCGGCGGCGGCGGTTGGCCCGGACGGCACGGCAGTTGTCAGTTGCAGCCCGAGGTCCAGGTAGTTGGTGATCCCAACCACCTCGTTCTCCTCAAATGGGTTGACCACTTGCCTGCCAACCGCAACCCGGCATACGGGGTGGGGTGGGAGTTGGGGTGTGGGTGTGGGTCTGGCTCTTGCCGGCGAGCGCTGTGCGTTGCCGCCGACACGCAGGCGCGTGACGGTCACGAGCACATGATGTCGTTTGTTTGGTACGTACAAGTCTCCGTCTCTCGTGCATAACGCACACGCCCCACGCCCCACGCGCCCACCTGCCTTCCCCGCATCCCCCGTATTTCCTGCCGCAGCCGCACCCACCGCCGCGCCCACCCACGCACCTTGTAGCGGCCACGTGTTGGAAGAAGGAGAAGGTGACGCGCTGGCCGTCCGCCACCTCCACCGCCGCAGTGAAGGAGGAGCCGGGCGAGCCTGTGGGGCAGGCAGGGGTGGGGGTGAGGGTACATCCATGACTGTTGAAGAAGTGAAGGTGTAGCCAGGTACAGTGGCATAGTAGACGCGTTGATACCGATGCCCGGGGGGTGGGGTGGGGTGGGGGTTGGTTGAAGTGGTGGTGGGAGTAAGTGGTGGTGGTGGGAGTGAGAGGAAGGCGGGGCGAGGGCAGAGGGAGCAGGTGGGAGGACGACCCGCACGTAGACGCTGTGCGTGGGTGGGTGGGTGCGGTGACGTGCGGTGGAGTGCGCGGCCCACACGGCACCCAGAGCGCGGGACCAGCACTGCAACCCATCCAAACCATGCGTTCCATTTTCCAACCCAACCCAGCACACACACACACACACACACACACACACACACACACACACACGCACACCTGCTGCCGCCTGCTGCTGCCCCCGAGCCGCGGCGGCATGTGGTGGCGGCGAGTAGGCCAGCAGGACACTGGACCGCGACCGCAGCCAGCCGCCCAGGTGCGCCAGCGGCGGCAGCGGAGGCGGAGCCGACGAACCAGGGGCCGCGGTTGCCGCCGCCGGAGCAGCAGCAGCAGCAGCAGGTGGTGACGTGGCCGCTGTTGCTGTTGCTGTTGGTGTTGTTTTTGCTGCTGGAGCTGGTGATGTCGATGGGGGTGCCGCAGCAGCAGTGGCGGCGGCGCCGCTGAGCGCCGCCATCCCCTCCGCCGCCGCCGCCGCCAGCTGGTGCAGGGGGGCTGCGGGGCGCAGCTCCACACCCAGGGTCAGGCCGTGGGGCGTGCGGGCGGCCTGCGGGGCCAGGCGAGGCGCGGGCGAACGGGCGGGCGGGGCGGGGGGGGCGTGGGGTGGGGGTTGACTTTGAACCAATCCCGTAAGGAAACAGTCGCGCTGCAAGGAGAAACTGTGGGGTGGGGGGTGTAAATACCAGCCCAAACTAAACCAAACCCAACTAAAATGGGGGCGGGGGCGGGTCGATGAGAGGCCCTTGGGGCGGCACGTGGTGTGCCACTGGTTGAGTCGGAGGGGGGCAGGTCGTGCGCGCGACAACACTGGAGCATTGCCTACACCGCGCCCGCCGTCTAGCCCCGCGCAATGTCATGCCACATGCCCCACACACGCACCAGCCACGCCCGCTCCAGCTCCGCGCCGCCGCCGCCGCCGCCGCCGCCCGCCGAGACAATGGCCCCCGCCGCCAGCGACTCCGAGCTGTAGCGCACACCCACCTGTGTGTAGGCAGGCACACACACACTGTCTTTGCGCAATGTTTTCCTTGTGCTCTTTAACACACAAGTGGCCACACATACACGTAGCCCACACACGTAGGCCATACATATGGTTTTGAGGAGGGCAAGGGGGACGCGGGTGTGTGTACGACGCGGGGTCAGAGACAGACACGGCAGGGCAGGGGTCATGGCTGGCGCTGTGCCACGTGGACACATGACAGCTGTGGCCTGCGGGCGACAGATGCGCGCCGTACCACCATTGGCAAGACACACCTGTGTGGCCACACTCACACACGCACACACACACATACACAGACACCCTCCCCTTGTCTCCTAGCCCCACCTGGGGCGCGCTGGTCGCCACTGCCCCTCCTCCTCCTCCACCCGCACCACCACTGCCGCCGCCGCCGCCGCCGCCGGCCCCCGCCAGCAGCGGCGCCACGGCGAAGGCGCCCAGGCCGCTGGCGGGGTGCAGGTAGGCGGCGCGGCACAGCACGTGACCCGGGGACTGCGGACGTGGGGGCGGGGGTTGGGGTGGGTGTGGGTGGCGGAGGGGACAGGGTGGGGAAGTGGGGTGGGGGTGGGGGTGGGGGCAGTTCCGAAACCCGAGGTGGTGCAGATGTGCGTGTGTGTGTATGTGTGTGTGTGTGTGTGTGCGTGTGAAGGGTAATGGGAAAGAAATGACGCGTGTGGAAGCGGGGCAGGGGAAGCGGGGGGACAGGCGGAAGCCCCGTGGCGGGTAGGTAGGGGGTGGGGACGCGGGTGGGGATGCGGGTGGGCCAGGACACAGGCGGGGTCCCTGCGGGCTCCCCGCGCCCGCCGCCAGCCGAGAGCCCCCCGGCGCATTGACCCCTCCCTTCCTCTCGCCATCCCTGCCCCTATCCGTGTCTCCTGTCCCTGCCTCCAGCCCCCAGCCCCCAGCCTCTGCACCCTCCAACCATCCGCCGCACCCACCAATACAACCCGCCATGCATGCCACCCTGCCTACACGCAGACTGCGGCTCCTGCCCGCCCGCCACCTTCCGCCCCTCCCCCCTCTGCGTCTCGGTGTACTTCGGAACTCCCCTCCCCTCCCCTCCCCCCTCCCCTCCCTCACATCCAGTGCCGCCGCCAGCTCCAGGAAGGTGTGCAGGTCGGCGGCGCCCGTGGGCTGCCAGCGCAGCACCATGGAGCCTGCAGGAGGGGGTTACATTCATGATTCTTTAAGAAGCGATGGGGGGAGAAATGAGGGTAGAGGGGGGATTCGGGGTGAAGAGGTGAGAAGCTTGGGGGGAAGAGCGCCGGGCGCGGGAGCTGGCCAGGTTGCCCGTGTCCCTGGCTTTTCATTTCGAAATCTCCCCCACACACGCCCCCCGTGTGGGCCCTCCACACCGCCCCTCATAGCCGGCGCCGGTCTGCAAGCCCCCGTTCCCTCCCGGTACCCCACTCGCTCAGGCGTAACAGCGCCCAACTCGCGGCCACGAACACCCATCACCACCACACGCAATTCCTCCTTGCGTCCTTCGCACGCCCCCCTCTACATATGCTGCTTCAAACAGCACCCAACGCATTACGCGCCCGGTTTCGGCTCGCCCTCCTCCCCCCCTGCCACCTCTGGCGCTCTCACCGCCGCCGTGTCTCAGCCGCGCGCGTACGCTGACTCGCTGGTCGTCGGGCGGGCTGAGCAGCAGCCCGCCGCGCACCTCGGGCTGCAGGTGGTCCCGCAGCAGCCGCGACAGCTGCTTGCGACTGCCCAGATAGTCGTAGGAAGAGCGGCAGAACCTGTAACGGGGGGGGGGCGAATGTGTTTGTTTGGGGAATGGTAACGGGGCTACATGGTAGGGTGGAATGGTGGCAGGGAGGGGTGGGCAAGGAGGGTCCTAGGAGGCGAGGCAATGTTGAGTTGTAGGTAGGTGCATTGTTGCGCCAGGACATGCATGCTAGTCTCCACGAGCAAGGCTCGTCGTCAGCTGGGCGAGGGTTGCAATTCGAGAATTGCAATTTCGTTATCGTCGGTGCCCGCGCACGCAGTCCGGGCAAGACTTGCCTCGACAGGCCCCTGACATCCCGCTGGAAAAAGGGCGGCACCAGCACCACTTTGGGCGGGGGCTCCAGCTGTGTGTTTGCGCCTCCCGTCAGCCCGGGCACATAAGCGCTAACGGTGCTCCAAGCGCTCGAAAGCCAGCTGTTTGCCATTTGTACAAGGCTTATGACAGCAGGCTCAGCCTGGAACTGATATCATGAGACACCCACGCCCAAACCTGCCGAAATGCAACAGTCTCGGCAGAGCCTGTGAGTCAGTGACACACAGCGAGCTAGAGAAGTGCGATATTAGGCTTTAAGAAGTTACGACTGTGACAACGCTTGTCCATGAACGGGTTCAGGAAGGGTGGCGACAGGCACCCGAGAGGCCGGGTCCTGGCCCTCATCCCGTGCCTCGCTTCTACATCCCCTGTTATTCAACTTTGTTGCCTGCTCTTGTGAACGACGAAGTGGAGGACGAGCAGTTCAGCTCCACGTCTTGATGTAGCGCGTGTACAGTGCGTGTGCAGCCCACGCTAGCTGCTGGGCTGTGCTGACACCATGCGTCACCCCTCGTCACCATGCATCGCCCCCGCCCGCAGCTCCGCTGCTTAGCTGCCCGTTTCCCAAGCGGAGCACAAACGCAACAACTTAATAAGAATTTGGACCGTGAGTAGCAGAGAAGTCGGTGTGTAAGATATGCAGTTGCAATACGAGTTGCAATACGTCCATGGGTTCTGAATGCGCAGGGAATCCTGCCCAACATGCATGCAGCAGGGGCGGGCCTGGCCAACCTGGCCCTGTGTGCATCCACCACCACCAGCACCAGCCACTCCCGAAGTGGAAGTACTGGTACCTACTTGTCATGCTCCCCCTGCTCCTCCTCTCACATCGCCTCTTCCTCGTGACTGTGGACAGCACGCATGCCGCCTGACGCCGCTGCCCCCGACTCCCAGCCCCCTGCCACCGCCGACGGCCGGCCCTGCTGCAGCCAGCTTCGGCCCACCCGGCTGAGCGCTCGCCCACTGTGGCTGCCAGCCACCTGACACGCCGCAGTGTGTGTGTGTGTGTGTGTGTGTGTGTGTGTGTGTGTGTGTGTGTGTGTGTGTGTGTGTGTGTGTGTGTGTGTGTGTGTGTGTGTGTGTGTGTGTGTGTGTGTGTGTGTGTGTGTGTGTGTGTGTGTGTGTACGGCAGCTGGTACGGCGCCACACATACACCGCCGATCGACTGCACGCGCACCTCCACTCCGTTCACACAGGCTAACTAACGGTCTTCAGCAGGCCTGTACACCCCCACCATGTTGCACGCCAAAGTCCTCATTCACGCATTAAACAGCAGTACTAGCTACTCCTGTAAGCAACCCGGGTTCACTCGGGGCGTGCCCATACACGCCGCACCGTCCAAAGACCAAACCTTGCCTAAGGCTTCTACATGACATATGTATGTTATGACTTGTTGTTTTAAGCCCTGGCGCGGCCTCCCCGCTCGCCGAGCTCGCGAAATGCAGCGACATGCCCCGACATTGTGCACGAAGAGCTAATTGAAAAAAGCGTTGAATTCCCATTCTTATAGCAAAAGGTAGACACGGCATCAATCACGGCTTGAAAAAATGGCTCCTCGGTCGCGAAAAATGGACCTCGGTCGCGAAATTGCCGATCGGCAGAGCCTCACATTTTGCCCCGGGATACATTCCAATGCAATATTGGGTATCTAAATAACATACTGAGTGAGTTACTGCTCTCTCCAGCACACTTTGGCCCAATCGGACCGACACGCGCCCATCGGGCGCATGACTGGCGGGCCAAAACCCGCCCATTTCGACCTCAGGCGAACGCGGACTGCCCTCCCACTTGACCAGCAAGTCATTACTACATGTACGGAGAGCTGAGAGCGTGGGAAGGGCCGTACGGCAGTGGTAGTACTGTCGGACGGTGAATCTGATTTGTGGGGGGTAGGTAAGGTTGGTTTCCACGTCGGACTGTACTACCACGACTAAACTCAGGTCCAAAGGTTGTGCAGTTTTGGGACGGTGCCCCAAACTGAAGTGAACCCGGGTTGCCTGTAAGGTTTGTACAAGTGCAGTTAATCCCATGCATATACTTTAATTTCCGCCAGTTCGGAGGAAGATGCAGGGCACATCAACTGTCCCCTCCACAAGACGTCCCAAGTCTATCGATTCAGGCCGCCCTCAACAGACTCAACTGACTCATAAAGCCGAGCCTCCCTGCCGATCTGTAGTGCAGCAGGTTGCGATCAATCCACCCACCCTCCGTATGCACCTCCTCTATCTCAGCCATGTCATGCCCCATACCCCTCCCGCCCCTGCCTGTTCACCACACCCGCTGGTTCGCAAGCCTGGCTGTCCCTACATACACACACATGCCCATCCCCGCGCCCCCTCAGCTCCCGCCGCCCCATCTGCTGCTGCAGTGGCCATACATGCCCACTGGCACGGGGCTGCCGCAGCGGCCTGCTGACAGCAAGGCCACCTGCAGGACTGCTGGTCCGCCTGCTCCCTTGCACGCCTCCGTTCACACACGCACAACTCCGCGCCCCGCCCCCCGGGCCTGCGCTGTCTTGCGGCTCTTCCCAAGTACCTATGAACAAGAAAAGGTGGCTCTCCCTTGCAAGGGAAAAGTGGGCTGTGCCGCCACGCCACGTCCTCCGTCTGAGGCCGAAGGTTCCGATACTAGCCTCATCTCCCGGACATAGCCGGGGTCGGTTTGTACAGGCACCGCCCGCCATATGTGCCCAGTCGCGCCCAGCTATCAAGCACTAGTGCAGCAGGCAGCAGGCCAACCAGACAGCAAGGAAAACACCCCTGCCGCTGCAGCCGACTGCCTGCTACGCCATGCTCGTCAGCACAGGTCGCTAACCAGACAACACCGGCAGGTCTCCGGCCTACGACCAGTTGCGTTTGGGTAGCGAGATCGATTTTACAGGCGGAATGCAGGCCGTCATGCAGAATGCGGACCCAGCCAGGTTAGCCGCGTTACTAGATTCCATTTGGGAGCACAGGAGCATAAGCACCCCCATTCGGGGACCAAACTAGCTGCATATATAAGTGTTGCAGGCGTTATAAGGGCCCCCCGGCCCGGGCCTAGGTTTCTACAAGGACAGGAATGCACGTCGTGCTCACCACCTTGTAACCACACACAACAACGAGGTCTCAACCTGCGCGCCGGCGCCGCTTTGAAGGCGGCACCGCGCTGTCCTCCTCCACGTGGCCTTGCCTGCCCCCTCTGCTCCGAACAACAAAAGTACCTATGAAAAACAAATCCCGTCAGCCCTGTGGCCGCCTGCCGCTGTTGTCGCCGCCGCCGGCTGTAGGCACTCCCGCGGCGGCACACCTCCCTGCTGCTTGGCACAACCCTACATGGGACAGAGGGGGGACGGGCCAACAGCACACATCTCCTCGCCCTCTGATTGCCCGGTTGCTTCAAGGCAGCGGCCGCAAACGTCGATGCCATCATCCAAGATGCCAGCAACGACATCCACACCTTCAATAAGGTGGCCGGCCTCATCATATGCCTGGCCGCACACAACGGGCCCACGGTGGAGGCCCTGGCCTGCATCGCCAAACACGTGGGCGTCCCCCATCGGGTTTTAGGGAAGGTGAGTGGAACCAACCAGGGAGGAATCTCCCCTGGAACCAACCATCCCCACGACCCAGTAGGCGACGCCTGCGTGTTGGCGACGATGCAGACCCGGGTCTCCACCGCGGGACCGAGGTGTGCGGTCCGGTAAAGGACCAGGCCGGCCACCTTATTGAAGGAGTGGACGTTGTTGCTGGCATCCTTACTTGATGATGGCCTCGACGTTTGCGGCAGCTGCTGATAGATAGCAACCGGGCAATTAGGAAGGGGGGGGGTAGCCGTTCATCTGGAGAACGGAGTGGGGGAGGGGAGAGTGGGACGGGAGATGGACGCGCCATCAAGGGCAACGCAGTCCCGGCCCAGCCCAGCCCCACTGCCCTGGTTGAGTCCTCCTCTGGTTGCATGGGCACTCAGGCGACTGGTGAGACTGAGCCGCCGGCTGTGTGGCATCTCATCACCCCCACACCCAAACCTACAATATACCGTATTAGCCCCCACCACAACCACAACCACAACCACCACGACCACCACCAATTCCCCACCCCACCCGACCACCCAC
>NC_057011.1:227987-232175 GCF_000002595.2 Chlamydomonas reinhardtii | reverse complement strand
TCCCCTCCCCCAGCCGGCTCCCTCCCCTCCACCCGCCCGGTCTCGCTCCCTCACCCCGCGCCAGTATGAACAGCTCATCTGGGGCGCCCGGGTCCAGCCGCGACACCCAGTCCGACAGCCAGTGCCCGAACAGCTGGCGGTAGGGGTGGCGCCGGCCCGCCCACTCCACCTGAGGGGGAGAAGGAGGCAGCAGGGAGGGTGTGGGGTGGGTGGGTGGGTGCGTGTGTGTGAGAGAGAGAGGGTGTAGCAGGAAAGTACAAGCGGAGGCTGTGCGTGCCATCGTGGCGGCACACCTCCCTGCTGCTTGGTGCAACCCTGGACCGCACAGGGACACACAACCCCTCGCCCCCCTCGACACTCTCGCCCCCTGATTGCCCGACGCAGCCACACACATCCGCACACCCCCACACACAGCCGAGCCACCCCATGTCTCACGCGGGGTGATGGGGGGTGTCATTGTCCGGCTGCTGCTGCTCTGCGGCATCACACGGCACGGCACGGCAAGGCAGGCCACACTGCAAGGCGGCCAGCACTGGAAGGCGCGGCAGCCGTTTGAATGCGGATGTTACAGAGGCGACTGCCGTATGGTGGGACTGGGGCTGCAGCTGCAGGTGGTGACCCGCGGGACGTGCCCTGGTCGCCAGGCCCATACAGGAACGTGCACAACAGGCCCACGGTGGAGGCCCTGGCCTGCATCGCCAAACACATGGGCGTCCCCTATAAGACAGGGAACACCGTGTATCCAAGCAGCAGGCCAGGGCCTCCGCCGTGGGCTCGTTGCGCGCAGTCCTGTGGATGACCGAAAAGGACCAAGGGCACACGCCCCGACACCGCGAGGCAGGCCGCGGCAGCGGGCACCCGCCAGCTACTGTGCCACCCGCGCGTCAGTGCCGCAGATTCCCTGCGACTTTGCGGCGAGCCTCGCCACCACGCATTGATGCAGCACAGCAAGGCTGTGGGCAAGGCTATGGGGCGGCCTCAGCAGCAATGCTTAAGCGGGGCAGCGAGCACCTTTAAGACTAATACGAATGAGCTTTGCTCTGCGTCTGCGTAGGTGTTAGCGAACAAACCAGTGGTGTTTTGCTTTAAAGATATCTGCCTTGCTCTCCACTGCTTCGTCATCCGACTGACCCGCATGTGTTTGATGAGTCATATGCAGCCCCTGCCCTGTGCGCTGTTTGGAAGTTTGTATCTGCAAACGGGGGCGTCTGTATCTTGCCCTGCATCGACTTGCTCGGGGCGAGGCCTCCTGGTCGGGTGTGTGCGTGGGCCGGGGAAGACGAAACACACTCTGGACGGTAACAGGCACGAGCCCCCTGAGAACCCAGCATCACCCAGCCGTTGCGCCCGTAGACGTGCGCACCGTCGCAGGCCGTGTGTGGCCGCCTTCTTCCCCAGCTGTCCTCAGCGCCCCCCACACCCACCGGCCCATCCTGCTGTGGCCCGCTGCTGGATCCACACCCGACCTTTTGACGTGTCTGACCCGGTGTCTGGCCCGGTGTCTGACCCTGCCGTGTCTGGCCGTGGGTCTGCCTGGCTGACCGGCCCCCAGCACGCATCTCACATTGTCACACCTCCACCCCGGGCGCGCGTCCGCCTGCAGGGGACCAGGTGGAGGTGCTGGCCGCCGCCGCCGGGCTCAATGAAGGGCAGGCAGGCGTGATGCAGGCCCTGGTGCGGAGGGCGTATGGCGGGCGTGGGCCGCTGACGAGGCTCCCCATCAGTCGGGACGCGTGCCAGTCGGTGCTCGTGATGGAACATGGCAAGGGGCAGGAAAGCGTAGTCCCGATGTGTGTGGCTCCCACCCGTGCCCACATAAATGCGTCGCAAGAAGGGACAAGGCATTGGCAGTGCTCGTATCTTGTAGATGCCCTCAGGCACCCGGCATCTGCACATGCGTAGATGACCCTGACCGCGGCATCTACACTTAAGCCCCCAAGCCCCCCAAAACGTCTACGCTTCCCCCATTTTTGCGCCAAAACCGGCAAAAACCGTCTACACTGCATAGATGCGTGGCACCCAAACCCAAAATTTTTTCTCCGCCTTCGGCGGATTTTGGGCAGATTTCTACAGTGTAGATGGAAGATACGAGCACTGGGCATTGGTGCGTCGTTCGCGCGCTGTTACTGTACCGACGGTAGCTGGCAGGTTGTGTCGATGTTTTGCTGACGCGCATTCCTCACGCTCCGGGCGCCCGGCCAAGGCGATAGCACCACACAGACTCAATGCGACGCCACACCGCGCGGATAGCATAGCCGATGCGCACCTGCAGGCAGTCGACCGGCGTCCACGGATGAGCTGTGTAGACGAGCACTAGCGTAATGCAACGGCGTGCAGCAAAACAATGGCCGGGCGACAGTGTGACGAGCAGGGGCAGCGTGCCAGTCGGTGCCGCAAAAAGGTATACCGGTAGCGGGCCGTATTTGGTGTGGAGAGGTGAAACCCATTGAACCGTTATCACATGCGTCCATAATCATGCAATACCGGTACGAATACGTGCCCTTGCAAGCAACCACCAAGCACACTTGCCATCCAGGCCATCACCGACCATGTGTGCAGCGGCCCTTCCTCCGCCCATGCACATGTCAGGGAGCGCGGGCTGCACCCCTTCCGGATGGGGCTCCCAGCTCTCGTTGCTGCTTCCTCGCCTTGAGCAGCGTGCGCCCGCCTACCGGCCCTGCTGCTGCCACTACCGTAACTGTTCGTGCGTGTGTGCACCTTGCATGCCCCCACTACACGCCCCCCCACACATGCATACACGAACACGAGGGTCCTCCTCCCACACGACACCAAGAGCGAGACAGCGACTTGAGGCACGAGCTATGCCGCCCATGTTGACTGCGGTACACACACGTCACTGACCCGCCGCCGCTGACACGCACCCGTCCACCAGCACGCACTCACCAGCAGCCCTGCTTCAAGCACCCAGCCCCAAGCACATCTCCATCACTACCCCCACCACCAATGAGCGCCCTCCACCAGTTCTGTACCCGCCGCTCCGCCACCACACCGCTTCCCCTCAAGCCCTCAAGTCTCACGCGAGTGTCGAAATACACCTCTCTCACATACATGTTTCCACCCCTTGTCCGTTAACACAAATCATATCACACGCACGTTCAAGTCAAGCATGCGCTCGCTCACTCGTAGTCGAAGTCCTTGTAGCGCCAGTCTCCCGGGTGGCCGCTGGCCGCCGCCGCGCCCTCCACCTCGCGCAGGAAGTCGCCCCAGCCCGGCGGCGGCGGCACCGCGCGCCCCAGCAGCTTGCGAGCCAGCGGCGGCCAGGGCAGCGACAACGCAGTGGCCAGGCACTGCGGGGCGCGGCGGTGGGAGGGAGGAAGGGGCAGGGAGGGAGGAGCAGGGCGTGTGTGGTGTGTGGGGTGCTAGTGGTCGGGTGTGTGTTTTTGGTGTGTGTGTGTGTGTGTGTGTGTGTGCGTGTGTGTGTGTGTGTGTGTGTGTGTGTGTGTGTGTGTGTGTGTGTGTGTGTGTGTGTGCCTTGGTGGGTTTGCTTTTGGCCAGGGGGTTGCGACGGCTATACACGATCACACAAATCTGTGCACTTGCCGGAGCCCCCCTTCGGTCCTACTCGCACGTTTCCTTGGGAGTTGTACAAAGGTGTTTCTAATCTATAGGCGGCTATACACGCTCCACCCGCGCGCCCGCTCACCCACCCGCGCACCCGCTCACCCAACCCCAATGACGCAGTCCCCTGGTCTTGCTCTACTGCCGCCCCTGCCGCCCCCGCCCCCGCGCCCGCCCCGCCCCGCCCCCCTCCGGCCTCCCCCTGCCCCTTGCCCCCCACCCACCCACCTTCTTGCTGACGCCCGCCAGCTCGCGCTTCACCGCCGCCAACACCTCATCCGCCGGCAGCTCCTGCGCGTGCGCGTGTGTGTTTGTGTCAGTCATTCACAACCCAACTTTGCCAAGACCCAGCCAGCCCACAGAACGTGAAGGTGTTGTTTCGATTCAATGCAAGAAATGTAACCCGAAGAGGAGCCAACACCAGCAGCAGCAGGACCAGCGGCGTGTACTGCCTGCTGGATTAGGATGCGAGGAGCCGCCACTGCCCGCCCACCCACCCGCATCCACCCATCCCCCCAACTATCCCGCTGCCTCGTGCCTCCCCCTCACCTCTTGCCTCCCCCTCCCCCCCCTCCCCCCCCTCCTCCCACTCCTCCCTCCTGCCTCCAC
>NC_057011.1:215496-217987 GCF_000002595.2 Chlamydomonas reinhardtii | reverse complement strand
TGGACAATTTCTGGTGGTGAAATTGCCCTATGCTCACAAATCTGTCGAAGGGTAATTTTCGGCGTCCTACTCAGTGCTGTGCTGCGTGCCGTCGCGTCTGGACGATGCTACCGAAATTGCTATCTTGTCGGAGTTTGGGCACTAGGCCTGGAGCCCGTTCCGCGGGTCGGGACCGGGCTGGGGCCTTGTGGCGCCTCGGGCGCGCCGTGTTCCTCCTGCTTGTCGCGTTCCTCTGATTTGCGCCATAACCTGTACTGACTTTGGGCCCGCCCTCCCGTGCCGCTGCCCCGCGGCATCGACGTCCCCATAAGCTGTACGTGTACTTGGACCTGGTGCTACATGGCCGCATGAGGGGAGTACCTAGCGTGTGCCGCCTCCGTCACACCATGGAGTGGGGAGCGGGGTTTTCCCCGCCAGCCCATGGTGCTGACACCCCATTTGCATTTGCCGTCATGCATGCGCCCATGCCGTCCCCGCCTGTTTACTTGCTCGTGGTCGCCCACCCTCCGTCTCTTTCCTAAATCGCGCAACCCCTAGTATAGTTAATTGGGGCTGGGGACTGGGGCTGCGTGTTTGCTCTTGCTCGTCGCGCGCCGCCGCGCTAACATGTTCCTTCGCTCTTGTTCGTGACACTCCCCTGCTGCCGCCCTGTGCTCTGTTGTTTTCTTATTCGCTCGTAGGTGAGAATTTCATCGAGGATTGGGCGGGAGCTTGGACTTAGCGGCCAGGAGTAGCGACGCGGAGCTGGGAATTGTAGGAGTGCCTGGGCCTCACGGTACCGTGAGCACATGCATGGGTTTGCACCCTTGAGAGCGTGTGGACACTAATCCCCCTCGAGGTTAGAGTAGCGGGGTTGCGCGATTTCCGGTTGGTAAGACCGGCGGCTCACCGCAGCAGGTATGCGAGGTAACTTCAGGTAACATCCGTAAACCGTCGCTTTGCTGCATCGCATACACTGTCTTTGCGCAACGTTTTCCTTGTGCTCTTTAACACAAGTGCGCGAGCCGGTTCATGTCCCGCGGGCGTGCCGGGGCCTCTAGGGCTCGTGTTTTGGCGACTTGATTTGTGAGTGTATGGACAATTTCTGGTGGTGAAATTGCCCTATGCTCACAAATCTGTCGAAGGGTAATTTTCGGCGTCCTACTCAGTGCTGTGCTGCGTGCCGTCGCGTCTGGACGATGCTACCGAAAATTGCTATCTTGTCGGAGTTTTGGGCACTAGGCCTGGAGCCCGTTCCGCGGGGTCGGGGACCGGGCTGGGGGCCTTGTGGCGCCTCGGGCGCGCCGTGTTCCTCCTGCTTGTCGCGTTCCTCTGATTTGCGCCATAACCTGTACTGACTTTGGGCCCGCCCTCCCCGTGCCGCTGCCCCGCGGCATCGACGTCCCCATAAGCTGTACGTGTACTTGGACCTGGTGCTACATGGCCGCATGAGGGGAGTACCTAGCGTGTGCCGCCTCCGTCACACCATGGAGTGGGGAGCGGGGGTTTTTCCCCCGCCAGCCCATGGTGCTGACACCCCATTTGCATTTGCCGTCATGCATGCGCCCATGCCGTCCCCCGCCTGTTTACTTGCTCGTGGTCGCCCACCCTCCGTCTCTTTCCTAAATCGCGCAACCCCTAGTATAGTTAATTGGGCTGGGACTGGGCTGCGTGTTTGCTCTTGCTCGTCGCGCGCCGCCGCGCTAACATGTTCCTTCGCTCTTGTTCGTGACACTCCCCTGCTGCCGCCCTGTGCTCTGTTGTTTTCTTATTCGCTCGTAGGTGAGAATTTCATCGAGGATTGGGCGGGAGCTTGGACTTAGCGGCCAGGAGTAGCGACGCGGAGCTGGGAATTGTAGGAGTGCCTGGGCCTCACGGTACCGTGAGCACATGCATGGGTTTGCACCCTTGAGAGCGTGTGGACACTAATCCCCCCTCGAGGTTAGAGTAGCGGGGGTTGCGCGATTTCCGGTTGGTAAGACCGGCGGCTCACCGCAGCAGGTATGCGAGGTAACTTCAGGTAACATCCGTAAACCGTCGCTTTGCTGCATCGCATACACTGTCTTTGCGCAACGTTTTCCTTGTGCTCTTTAACACACACACACACACACACACACACACACACAGTGGGGAGCGGGGGTTTTTCCCCCGCCAGCCCATGGTGCTGACACCCCATTTGCATTTGCCGTCATGCATGCGCCCATGCCGTCCCCCGCCTGTTTACTTGCTCGTGGTCGCCCACCCTCCGTCTCTTTCCTAAATCGCGCAACCCCTAGTATAGTTAATTGGGCTGGGACTGGGCTGCGTGTTTGCTCTTGCTCGTCGCGCGCCGCCGCGCTAACATGTTCCTTCGCTCTTGTTCGTGACACTCCCCTGCTGCCGCCCTGTGCTCTGTTGTTTTCTTATTCGCTCGTAGGTGAGAATTTCATCGAGGATTGGGCGGGAGCTTGGACTTAGCGGCCAGGAGTAGCGACGCGGAGCTGGGAATTGTAGGAGTGCCTGGGCCTCACGG
>NC_057011.1:177996-212996 GCF_000002595.2 Chlamydomonas reinhardtii | reverse complement strand
TGGGTGGTCGTGTAAGCAGTTGTTGCATGGGGTTCAAATTACCGTTGACACAGCACGGTATTGTGAATGCAAACACCTGCGGGGACAGGTGTGTGTGGCATGACAAACCATCCATGGCGATGCGCCGCCAACCCCGGGCCAGCCACCCCACCACAGCTGCCCGCTCCCCCCTCCACCCCAACCCCACCCACCCACCCCGCCCCCCGCCCCACACAGGCTGCAGCCGGAGGCGGAGGCGGTGGTGCGCCGCCGCTGGGCGCCCTCCTTCGCCGAGTTCGGCTACACGTGATGCGGTGGTGATGGACGGCTACACGTGATGCGGTGGTGATGGACGGCTACACGTGATGCGGTGGTGATGGACGGCTACACGTGATGCGGTGGTGATGGACGGCAGCAGCACAGAGCGGGACGGACCGCTGGAAGAGCTGGCGGCGGTGGCGGCGGCGGCGGCGGCGGCAGGATACACAGTGGGGTGTCGGTGGTCGGCACTTCTACCTGCCGGGTAGCTGCCCAGCTGCTGGAAACCGGAGCCAGCTCCCGCAACAAAGAGCGCACTGCTACGTGATGGACAGCGGCAGTTGAGTGGGAGACAACCGTGTCATGAACGGCGGAGGCGCGGGGCGGGGGCGGGGGGCAGCAGTGTCGGCGGGGGGCTGGGCTGCTGTAGGTACATGTAGCGGGACAGCGTGCGGGGGGGGGGGGCATGGGGGTGGCACGGCAGACAACGGCCACGCAGCTCAGGGGGGGGGTAGGAACAAACTTTTTTGACCCCATGCCACAAAACCTCCCGGACCCCCCGACCGACCGACCGACCGGCCCCCCCTACCGTACGACCCCCCAAAACCCCCTCAGAACCCCTTAGTTTTTTGTCAGGTTGGTGCCAATTGACTGCTCTCGGTGAGCTCTATCGCTATGTAAAATGATCCGCCTTGGGAACACACTTTGGCCGACCGACATTTGGAAATGTGCACATGTCACCCGTCCACCGACAAGTATCCTGATAGACTGGCCTGCTATGCAACGGCTTACTCCAATGTTACTTGATAGTACGAACTGTGCTGACGCGTTCATCCATGCAAAAGCCGCCCGGCACCGGCCTGTCCCTGACCCGTTCCCCAGGCATCTCCCGACATGCCGACATGCCGCTCCCCAAACTACCCCATATTATGCATGTGTGCTAAGTCTGGGGTATACCTACGCACGCCTCGTTGCGCTGCACCCATTGTGCCGCGCGCTGCAGGACAGAAGCGCTAGGAACAAAACTTGGCACGAACCTGTGCAAAACCTCTTGGGACCCCCGACCGACCGACCGACCGGCCACTTTGAGGGGTCATAACTTTGCACCCAGAAACCCATTTTCAATTTTGAAAGCGGATTCGTGATTTTCTCCTTGACCTCTATCCATTTGAGGCATGGGGTCTGTTTCGGAAGATTCTACCCCCCCCCCCCCTGCGCAGCTGGTGGAAACCGGAGCCAGCAGCTCGCTTCCTGAGCCTCACGAGCAGGTGCGCTGCCGTATCTCCCGTACTCCTTGGCTGCCGTTTACTGTCCTTTGGGTCGTATTGGCCGGAGAGGGAGACGGTTGGCATGACGTAAGGAAAAGGCGGATGGATGGGTGATGTCGTATTTGGGCATGGCCATGTGTGTGCATGTGTGCATGCCGTGTGTGAGACATGTGATCCACGAATCTCCCCTAAGTGTATCACCAACCACATGCTTTCATGCTGCAACAAGGGCAAAACGCACGGTGGTTCAAGAGCTGGGAACCTGCAGGAAACCCAGCAGGTCCCTAGCTGGGATGTGGTACGGCCGAATGGGTGATATGTGGTACGGCCGAATGGATGCGGTGGTGAAACTCAGCTATACTGGGATTCCCTTTCCCTTCCGGGAAAGAAAAGGGGATCGCTGGATGCCCTGGGTGCCCTGGAGCAAATGTGTGAGTGCCAGTGTACGCCACCTGCGCCACCACCTCGGGCTCGCCGGACCTAAGGAACGGCCGCCCCACACATAATCACTCTGCCGAGGGAGGGGGAAGGGGCCTTAGATCAGGAACCTCACAATAAGCGTGGAAGTCCGTGTTCCAGACTCGTGTGAGCCTGTGAGGAACTGAGGATGCCGTTATATTAGGGCTCAACCACAGGCGGGCGCCCCCGAGCCGGGGCACCCCTGGCCCCGGGTGTTCGTGTCAGCTGAGCCCGGAGGTAGGGGCCCGCGGTGTCCGAAAGGGGGCCGGCCGCCATGCGCAATGCTGATACGCGTGTTGCAGACGTAAGTCTTTCCGGAGATGTTGCCCGGCGCGGCTTTGCGGGTACCGGGGGCAATGAAACTCGTTCACTCGGTGTTCGACGAGTTCACTTGGGTTCAAGCGCCACGCGAAGGGGGGGGATCCTTGCAGCGTAGGCAGGAACGGGAGGGGGGAAGTGCGGTGGGCGCTGTGCTGGTGGCGGCGCCCTGAACGCCCCGGTTTGTAGCAAGCAGGGGGGAGGGGGGGGGGGCGGTGGGGGGATCGTCAGGGGCGGATGCGTGGGGGCAAGGGTTGCGATTACGACCCGCTCGCGCACGGTAAAACCCCATTGTCGGGCGGCTGTGCGCATGCGCAGGTTGGCATGGTCGCCCCAACCTATCGCGATGTATGGTTGATGCAGACAAACGAGTGCCTATGAGAATAAGGGGACACCCCCATTTGAGTGCGCAGGGGCGCGGTGGAAAGCAGCCGGACGGTGAAACTTACACGGTGACCTGACGACTCGTGGCATGCTCAAATGCGTGCTACGTGTCAAAGCACCTGGCCACTACCAGCACCTGTGTCATTACAATGCAATCCGTCCTGCGCCCGGAAACAGGCATAGCGTTTAGCTCGCTTAAGATTGGCAGGCATGGACATGACGCTGCGTCACGCACCTGGTGACAGCTGCCTCTCCACTGAAACGGAAGCCAGGTGCCTGGTGACAGGCGAGATCATTTGCAGCGAATGCAAAAATTCAAACTTTCGCGAGAAAAAGATCGCCCAAGTGAAAGAATTCAAGGAAAATCCATCAAAATCTTCGCCCGCTGTGGGGATCGAACCCACGGCCACGAGGTTGCGTGCTGCATTCCCGATTGATTCTGGGACTCGTGTAAAAGCCTCGCGCTCTACCACTGAGCTAAGCGGGCGCGTGCCGAAAGCGCCATTTGAGGGCATTGTGTAACCCCGCTACCGGACACCAACTGTAGGGTCGAGGCGTCGCGCCCAGTGCCGGCCTGTCCAAAACAGTGCAGACCCAACCCAGGCCCACCCCGCTCGCTACCTCCACTTTCAGCTGCGATCTCTCGCCCGCAGTGCATACACACATTTCTGGTGTGGGCAGCAAGCTACTGAACATGCACAGCCCCCCCATTGACGTTCGAGGTGAGCTCTGGGCCCCACTGAGCACCGTCTGTGATACCATTTTGTCGGCTTGCATGCAAACACTATTTAAGGCCTGAACCGCCTTCTTGTTGTCTGTGGTTATAAGGTGGTGAGCACGACGTGCATTCCTGTCCTTGTAGAAACCTATCCCGCAATGCCAAGCGGCCCCAAAATTGCCATGGATGTAGCACTGGTGGGGTTGGGGGAGGGGTTCCACAATGGGCATGATTGGGCAAGGATAGCCGCCTCTGTTATTAGATACCTCTGGCACTTGAAATGCTCTACTCTTCACACTGATATGAGGCCGCTTTCCCCGCTCCCTAACGATGCAATACTGGCAGAGGCGCTGATCTTCCTTGGCTTATGGAG
This sequence comes from Chlamydomonas reinhardtii, assembly GCF_000002595.2. Taxonomy (NCBI): domain Eukaryota; kingdom Viridiplantae; phylum Chlorophyta; class Chlorophyceae; order Chlamydomonadales; family Chlamydomonadaceae; genus Chlamydomonas; species Chlamydomonas reinhardtii. The sequence continues at coordinate 209,239 of NC_057011.1, read as the reverse complement.
GCATGTTGGGGTGATGTGAGGGCTGAGTTCCCGCTGCCTATGTCAAACCTGCTGCGGGGGGCAGCCGGGCAGGGGCCTGCCTTAGCCCCTGCTGGTCTGCACCTGCAGGCCCCCCCTGCCTACGATTGATTGCCTGCCACTACCTGCCGGCTGCCGCTGGAATCCAGCTCTTGCCCTCGCTCAACACGCACTCTGTTTCTCCATGCTCCCGTGCCCTGCTCCCTCCTTGACTGTCTTCCTTGATTGTAACGCCTTCCAGCGCCAGCCTGACGCGGTTTTACCCTTTGACCCTTCTTGCCAATCCCTGCAGTACCACAACTGAAGTGCTCGACCAAGCAACGCCGACCAGCACAAGTCCACTCCCTCACACCTTTATCCCCGCCTTCACATCAACACGTTGCAACAACACAAAAAAGCAACCTGACCGCGCGTACCACGTCATACACATTAGAGCTTACGGCTTTCTCGAGAGTGGTTTCGGCGGGTGACGGCTCAGTGGGGCTCAGTGAGCTCAGTCGTGGGCTCAGTGGGTGACGGCTCAGTCGTGGGCTCAGTGGGACTCACTCACTCTACAGGGACGTGACATCAACTCCGCAACCAACATCCAGCACGCGCTGGTGGAGATGCTGCTAGGGCACAAGCGACCTGCATCGCTGCAGAATGGCGGCGGCGGCGGCAGCGGCAGCGGCGGCGGCGCGTGCGCGCATCTTGGTAGCGGAGGGGGCGGGAAAGGCCACGTGGAGGAGGAGAGCGCAGCGCCGCCAAGAAGCGACGCAAGCGCGCAGGCTGAGGAGCCGGCTGGATGGTGTCTAGGTAGCGGTCCGCGGTGGGGCTTGCAGGGCAAGCGTAGCGGCATGACAAGTAGTGCAGCTGTTGACACGTGTGCTGTGTCTGGCTGCGGTTGGCTCTGCTGTGGCATCGCAATTGCTAGGCACCTGGTTTGGCTATGTGCCTGTGGAAACCGACCCCGGCTATGTCCGGGTGATGAGGTTGTTCGGCCTCAGGCTGTGGAGGGGCTCAGCCCCTGTTCCCGTGACCGGGGAACACTTGTTCGAGAGTGGTTATCGACGTGCTTGAATACGGTACCCGCAACGCAAGCGGTTACAAAGGAGAAGGAAGGGGAAGGCGCAGCACCACATCGCCACGCAACCTGCAACGCGAGCAAGCAGAACACCAGGGACAACCGCACAAGCCACCGAAACCCAAGGGCACCCTCCATCCGGAGCAAAGCAAGTAAGGGCAGACGGGCCCCCCCAAAAAGGCGAAGCAACCACCAAAGTCACAGAACAGAGCAAGAAACAACGCACGCAGGAGGGTTTCCAGCCCGCACATCACCCCAGCATGCATGCATCCAGAAGCCAAGCAAATTCAGCGCCTCTGCCAGTGTTGCACCGTTGGGGAGCGGGGAAAGTGGCCCAATTTAGCTTGAAGAGTGGAGCCTTTCAGAGGTATCTAATAACAGAGGCGGCTATCCTTGCCCAATCATACCCAATGTGGAGCCCCTCCCCCAACCCCACCAGTGCTACATCCATGGCATATTGGGGCCGCTTGGCATTGGGGATAGGTTTCTACAAGGACAGGAATGCACGTAGTGCTCACCACCTTGTAACCACACACAACAAGCAGGCGGTTCAGGCTGTATTTGTGTTTGCATGCAAGCCGACAATACGGTATCACAGACGGTGCTCAGTGGGGCCCAGACCTCACCTCGGCCGACTAGCTTGCTGCCCAGACCAGAAATGTGTGTATGCACTGCGGGCGAGAGATCGCAGCCGAAAGTGGAGGGAGCGAGCGGGGTGGGCCTGGGTTGGGTCTGCACTGTTTTGGACAGGCCGGCACTGGGCGCGACGCCTCGACCCTACAGTCGGTGTCCGGTAGCGGGGTTACAGAATGCCCCCAAATGGCGCTTTCGGCACGCGCCCGCTTAGCTCAGTGGTAGAGCGCGAGGCTTTTACACGAGTCCCAGAATCAATCGGGAATGCAGCACGCAACCTCGTGGTCGTGGGTAAGGGATTGGTGAATCTTGGTGGAGGGGTGAGGGTTCGACACGTTGCGGGGGATTCAAGCGATTTTTGATTGCAGCGACCTCGCCATCGTACCACACTAGGGAGTTTGGCGTTTTCACCAGCAATTCATACGTTTACAAACACGCTACGCACCTAGTACAAACTACCAGGCTACTTTGAAGGATTGCAGACCGTCTCAATATGTTTCCCGCACGATGTTTGAGCGTTTGGCCAAAATTGCATTTGAACGTCGAAAAACCGTCAAGAACAACGCTCGTTGCTTGCAAGGGCGCTACACGTCAGCCTCGGTGCTCTGCAAGCAGACCGCATACTGCCTGGTCCTACCAATCAAACGCCTGCAACGGTTCTTGCCTGGGAATCGTGGCAAAGGCTCAGGTGCCGGAAGGCATGTTGTCTCGGGAGGATGCCGACGGAACAGGGCCCGCGCCGACGCTGAACCAGCTACGCGTCATCCCAGAGGGCTACTTATCACAGGAGAGTGGCAGCGACACCGACTCTGATGCTGGAAAGCCGCGCAACATTCCGGAGGGCCTACTTTCACGCGAGGACAGCAACCCGGCAGCGGCTCCTCATGCTGTGTCGGAGGGACTACTTTCTCGCGAAGACAGCGGCAGCAGCGCCAACCCAGTAGGCCGGCCTCGTGCCATCCCGGAGGGATTCCTCTCCCACGACAGCGACGGCGATAGCTCGCCGTTGGCCGCCCTGGCCGCCAGCGCCGGGGCTGCTGCGGCGGCCGGCCCCGCGGCCGCTGCGCGTGCTGCGGTGGCGGCGGCCGTTGCCTCGGTCAGCCGTGTCCCGGTTCAGGGCGAGGGCGAAGGCCCTGCCGCGGCGGGCATGCCGGAGGGGATGCTGTCGCGGATGGATGATGACGACGACGACAGCGAGAGCAGCAGCAGCAGCAGCAGCAGCTCCTCATCGGACAGCAGCAATGAGGAGGATGAGGAGGAGGTGGTGGCGGCGCAGGGGGCAGCCGCGATGACAGGTGTGTGTGTGGGAAGCGTGGGATGTGGGATGTGGGTGTGTGACTCTCACGTAAGGCGCGCGGGGATAGGGAAGGGGTGCGGAGGCGGGGTACGGCACCCCTGGGTGTCCCGTGGGAGGCGCGTGCAAGGGAGCCCTCGGCGGTGGCAGGTGTGTGGCATGTGTGGGTGGGGCGGGGTGGGGTAGGGGTGTGGAATGGGTGGGTAACGGGTGAGATGCAGAGTGTGTGGGGCGCGGTGGAATTTGGCAGCGTGTGTGTGTGTGTGTTCGGTGAGGGGTATTGGGTATTGGGGCGGGAGGGGCGGGGGCGGAAGCTGCCACACGGGGGTGGGGGGTGGGGGCATAGTTGTAATGTGGGGTTGCGTTCGGGTGGGTTGGGGCGGGGCGGGGTGGGGTGGGGTTGGGGTGGGAAGGAGGGGGGGGGGGGCCAGGTGTGGAGCAGGGGTGGAAGGGGGCGGCAGGGGGACGGGGAGAGGAGGGGAGGGGCGGGAGGCGGGAGGGGAGCGGAGGGAGGCGGGGATGGGTCCACGCTGAGTTTAGTGGAGGTTGGAGGTTGGCGGTTGCCGAGGAACGCGGAACTGACGCCTGGAGCACGCTAGATCTCAAGCATTCACGCAGGACCCCCACCCACCCACCCACCCACCCCCACCCCCACCCACCCCACCCCCACCCCACGCACCCGTCCTCTCCCCGCCCACACCCCTACCTGCTGCAGGCGCCCTGCTGCGGTCCATTCCCGAGGGCGTCCTGTCCCACGAAGAGGAGGAGGGCGACGCCCAGGGTGGCAAGCAGGAGCGGCAGTAGCAGGGCAGCAGCAGAGGCAGTAGCAGGGGTAGCAGCATGAGCGGCAGTAGCCGGAGCAGCAGCGGCAGGGCAGCGGCAGCGGCAGCGGCAGCGGCAGCGGCAGCGGCAGCGGCAGCGGCAGCGGCAGCGGCAGCGGCAGGGGCAGGGGCAGTAGCCGGAGCAGCAGCAGCGGCAGGGGCAGCAGCAGGGGCGGCAGCGGCAGTAGCAGGGGCAGAAGCAGCGGCGGCAGAAGCAGGGGCAGCAGCAGCGGGCGGGCGGTGCCTGAGGGCCTGCTCTCTCACGAGGACTCAACCCAAGCGACTGTCGCACGAGGACTCAACCCAAGCGACTGTCGCACGAGGACTGAACCCTGCTGTCGCACGAGGACTGAACCCGGCTCAAGCCACTGAGCAGGGGCATGAGGCTGAGGGGCCGGCTGATGAGGGGCCGGCTGATGAGGGGCCGGACTGGATGTGGAGGCAGGGATGGGCGGCGGAAGGGGGATTGGAGGAGGAGTGGGGCTGCCTTGCAGTCGTGCGGCGGGGGTTATGTTGGGGTCGCGTTTTGTGGTTGTATTTGGAATGCCCGGACGAGGGGGATTTGGGCACGCGTGGCGTGTACGGCGTGCGTGGCTTGCACATTGGGGATTGCGGGCGCCTGGCTGTGTGGTGTGGCCGGCCGTGGGCGGCGGCGCTCCCACAATCTTGGGCCTCAGGACCTTAACACCTTGGCGGCATGGTAAGCGGTGTGTGTCAGGGGCGGTGTGTATGTTTGCGTGTCTGCGTGTGTGTGGTGCGAGGAATGAGCCGGCATGTGTGGCCAGCAGGCGCAGCGGAGGCGAGCCTTCCGGAGGCAGCAGGGGCGGCGTGTGTGCGTGTGCGCCGGACCTGAAGACCTTGGTGGCATGGTAAGCAGTGTGTGTTGAAAAAAGCCTATGTGTGTGTGTGTGTGTGTGTGTGTGTGTGTGTGTGTGTGTGTGTGTGTGTTTGGTGTGTGCGCCGCTGGAGGCCAAAGGAGTTTTGTGGAGGCTTGCAAGGGGGGTAGGCGGGGCGGGCAGGCAGGCACAGGGTGCAGGGGGTGCGCGGCGTGGCGTGGCGTGTAATAACTTCGGACTTAGGACAGCCAAGGATGTGGAGGGGAGGTTTGGGTCTCGTGTCGCAAGGCTTGGTCGCTCGCGCGTGTGCGTGTGTGTTTTACCCTCGCCGTCGCGTTGCATTGGCATGGGCGCCTTCCTGACTGCTTGTTGCCTCAAAGAGTGTGAAGGTGCTTGTGCGCAGCCACCACTAGCGCGCAGAGGACAACTTGGAAGTTAGGACCGGCTCCTTGTAGCAGTGCAGTGCAGTCAGCAGGGAGGGGCAGGCATGCAACGGCGCGAGCAGGCCGGGCCGCGGGTGGCAGTGTGGCGCAAAGGCAAGACGAGTGAATGGAGAGTAGCGGATGGGTAAAGCGAGGATCTATTGAGTAGCGGACGGGTACGGCGCCAGCCGGGTGTAATCGCAAGCCGTAAACGCGCAGAGGCCGACTACTTGGAAGTTGGAACCGGCTCCTTGTAGCAGTGCAGTCAGCAGGGAGGGGCAGGCATGCAACGGCGGCGTGCTCCCTAACCCCCCATCCCCCGCTGCTCCCCCCCCCCAAATAAAACACGGGGTGCGACCCGCGGGCTGGCACGTGCCGTGTGGGCCTCGCGCCGCCGCACGCGCCCAACCTTGCCTTGATACTTGGAAACCGTAGGGCAAAACACACAGACACAGGCCAAACGTAACCACCAGGAGGCCTGGTTTTGCTAATGGCGGTTGGGCCCATCTGTGCGTAATCGGCCCCGTCGGATGAGGGCGCAACCTTGACTGCGAATAGCGTGGCCCTCCGACTCCTTTGCGCCTGAACTGGCTTCATGTTCATACTTCATATCAGGGGTCGTATCTTGTTTGCGGGGGAATGTCTTGACCCAGACATTCCTGGCCTCTGGAGCGGAAATTTTTGTCAAGGGGGTAGACAAACAGGCCCCCAAATCCACGATTTTTTTGTCTAGACAAAGTGCCTTTGTGGAAGCCATGTAAAATGTCTAGACATCTTGACATGTTGCAATTTCGCTTTTTCGCAACTGTAAACGGCGGCTTTTGTATCTGTTTCACGCAGTGCAACACTAATGAACAAGTCCAAATGCGATCATATGCACAGGCATGTCGCAGCGCATTTCCCCAAGCAACTCTGAGCCTTCGCTTGCCTGCGCGGCGTACATGCTATACCTGCTAACTGCTTGCTGTCACCGAAGTGCCGGGGCCAAAGCCATGACCAGTCACAGTTCTACCGCACATACACACAGGCAGAGCGCCATCGCGGCCTAACCGCTTCCAGTTTAGTCATCTTCACACGTCGGCACACACCCTCGTGCATCGAATCCCCAATACACTATCGTCCCTTCTTTCAACGTTTCAATCATACACAATCGTATCGGGTATGTATTTGCTAGATGGACCGCTTTCAAAGAATTCAAACGTTCGTATGCCAAATTATTAGCACGAGACATCCACATTCTGAACGGCCTCCTCCTCAGCCTCCTTCAGAAGTGCCTTGACATCAATCTCACACACACGATGCTTCACACGGGACGGGCGGGCGTTGTGGCTGCTGCGCTGGGGCACGCGGCCAAGCTTTGCAGCGAACTTCTGAACTGCAGGCCCCAGCAGCGTTGCATCAAACTCAGCATACGGGGCAAGGGAGACACCAGCCACAGGCCGCTGCTGGTACGCAATTGGTGGGCCCACAAGGCGCACACGCATCAGTACGTCAAGGGTGCCAAGCTTCATGCTTGCCCGGCCAGGCGTCTTGATGTCATTCATCGCGCTGAAGCCACGCTCAACTTCTGCCGTAGATGGCTGCAGCACAAGCATAATCTGCACCAGGACAGTGAGCTCACGGCCCATGCCAGACAGCCACGACAAGAGCCTCTCATAGAACGGCCTCGCCTTCATAACATCACCACTCTTCTTCTGCTCCTTTGCCACTGCAATCAGGCGCGCCCGAGCCATCACCCACTGGTCAACTGCCAACAGGCAATCATCACCCAAGACGGGCTTAAAGTGCTGTGCCAAAGCGGCCACCTCTTCCTCGCCATACTTCGGCACACCGGAATCAGCAGCCAATGCACGGGGGCCCAGCACCCCAAACTTTGCAGCCACTGAGACATCAGCGGGGAATCGCATTTTGATGTTCTCAACCAGCTTCTTGACCATGCTGCTGAGAGCAAGCTTGCTGCGGAATAGAGTCTGAGGGAAAGCCGCCCAGCTCGGTGCCGTAGGTGCCGTGTCATCATCGTCGCTGCCAGACTCCGCTGTCGTGTCAGTGTTGGTGTCAGAGCCGTCATTGTCGCTGTCAGACTCCGCTGTCGTGGTGGCGGTGGTGGTGGTGGCAGGCGCGATCGTCGTGGGAGGGGTTGTCAGCACCATCTGGTGGCCGTGGAACACGCCATCCTTCGCTGCAAGGTCCTTGATCAGGGCCTGGATGGGTGCCGTAAAGGATGGAGGTGCGTTCGACGTCTCGCCCTCCTTGTGGTAGGTGTAGGCGTTGATCAGGTGCCGTAGCCCTAGTTCCAGGTACTGATGCACGTCAACGAGGGCGAGATCACTCTGCTGGAACCACTTGCTCAATTCCGCTGTTGCAGCCAGAACTCCGTCAATGCAGGTGATGAGCAGGAGGTTGTCCACCTGCCTGCAGGTGTGAAATAGCATGCGGTAGTGATCGCGTTTTAGTCCAAGACAGGAACGCAGTCACGGACACACATGCAGCGGACATACGCACTAGAGCACGAGTGCGCGCCCACGCCTACTTGCACACGCTTGCATTCCTGACATCCCAGGGCATCCACACACCTGAGCCACTCGTAAATCTCGGCCGCGGCCACATCCTTCTTGTCCTTCTTCCGCTCATTGAAGAAGGCAAGCAGGATCGGGTAGGTAATCTTGATCCGCCTCACACACTCAGACCGGGAAAGCCACCGAACCCTGCGTAAGTTTGCGCAGTGTGCAAGCGGGATGTATATCAACCCCTCAGCCTCAGCAGCAGGTAGCACGCAGCTTGTGAAGCCGTCTCACCCTACTCCACAGGCTAGGCTACCGCCGTCCACACACCCACATACACACTTACACCCACACACCAGCGCACATGTCAGCAGGTAGCAAGGCACGACGTGTGCGGCTTACGTGTGCGGCTTCAGGATCTTGTATGCCTTCGCCTTCCTTTCCTTGTACATGTCGTTCAGAGCAGCGGTTCGCACTGTAGGACACGGTGTGCACAAGTTACAGCAATACATCAAAGAAGCCATTCACTCACAACTCGCCACACAACAACCACTAGCGCGCCCAAGCGCACCTGTCGAGGTCTTGGCGTAGTTGTAGATCTTAGAGAGCATGTTGTCCACCTTGACCAGGGCAGGGAACTCCTTGAAGAAGTCCGCACAGGCCAGAGCCAGTCGGTGCGCAGCGCAGTGGCTAGTCAGGACGCAGGGCCAATCCGTCTTGATGCGGGTCGCCACTCCACAGTGCTTCCCAACCATAACGTTGGCACCGTCACTGGTAAAGGCGACAAGCTTACTCCAATCAATCTTGCTCTCCTGTACGTAATTGGTTGCAGCAGGCACACGCGGGGGAGCAGAACACACAGCTCAGCACACACAGCCGACACTGTCCGCACGTCCGTGGCTCTACATGCATGATCTGTCCCTGCGTAACCGCACAATCTACTGCTCGAGAAGGCCACGTGTTCACACTGTTAAGAACGCACCGTGAACACCTCCTTGAGCCTGTCATAGATGTTCACGGCCGTGGCACCATTGTTCATTGCCTCCAGTTGCAGAAACTCAGTCTTGATGCTGTCATCGGGCGCCACGTATGTAATGTACACGGCCAGGTTGTGCGAAACAGTGCGGTCAGTAGACTCATCAATCATCATGGAGATGACAGGAGATGCCCTGATGTTCTTGAGTTGTTCCTCTGAAATTGCCTGCGCAGATCGCGGGTTGTCAGTCGTTAGCATGCGCACCGGTATACTTGGCGAGGGTATGATACAAGGACAGCACCAGCATCCAAGCAATGCATACCATCACGCCAAAAACGAACCCAATCCCGTAAGCTCCCGCCACAGCTGCATATGTTCAGGTCTTACCTCAGACAGGCAAGCCAGCATTTCCGACGCTTTCTCCGCGGTGTGGTATGGACCGGAAATAGTGATACCACTGCCGCATGCCTTGGACGCATCGCATTTTCGGCACGTATGCGCCTTGCAGTCATGCTTGCAGTCAGCGCAGTTCGCAGCCTGGAGTTTGACCATCTTCACATAGTGGGTCAGGGGCTGCGAGCAAGCAGGAAGGGTGCACGTTGTAACGTGTCAGCCGATAAAGATGCAGCCGAACGCCATGCCTGTTGTACATGCCGTATGCATACACTACAGCACACTACGCCCACTAGTACCGCTTACCAAATGTGCCACAAACGTTGCTACACCACCACACACCAACACACCACAAACGTTGCTACACCACCACACACCAACACACCAAACGAACACACACCAGCACGCACGCGCGCCGCGCCCACATGTGCGCCATGCACAATTGCCCACGCGCCGCGCTCACAAACGCACCATGGCATCCTTGCCGCAGGCGTAGGCCGAACGGATTAGGCTGCACAGCGTTGGGTTGAGCTTGACCTTCTGCTTCTCGACAATGTTGGACATCTTCGTGTGGTTCTTAGCCGCGCCTATAACGTCCAGATGGTTCTTGGAGAGAAGGTGCTTGTTGAACAAAGTCATGTTCATGACCTGCAGCAGAACACAAGGGATTTGCAAGCTTACGCAAGCATGCGGGGAGGCGGCTGGGTAGCAGGTCCTGTCTTAGCTGTCAGGCTGCAGCTGTAAATGGGTACCCCAGACGGTGCGCCGCAGTGCATGCGCTTGCTTGCGTGCAGTATGCGCACACCCCTAGTCTCTCCTAATCCGGCTCACACGCTGCATTGCCAGGCTACATGGTTGCAAGCACACTCACTTTGTTGCCGCCCTTGGTCCAAACAGAGGCCTTCGCACCGGGGTGCTTCATGCAGGCAAGGCACAAGAACGTGCACTCAGGAGTCCTGACGAAATTGTGCCCGATCCCATTCCAACGGCTGGTGTTCTTGATGTTGACGAACTTCGCAATACGCACTGATTCATTATTCCAATCTGCAAGCAGGTGGAGTGTCTCGGTTAGTAGCAGGTGACCAGTATGCCCTATGCGTAAAAAAGAAGCCCGCACGCTCGTGCATCGAAGCTTACCGATGGCGCCATGGCCGCAGGCATTGCGGCCACGCTTCGTGCCCATGTCTGCAACCTTGTCGTTTCCATCGTCTTCGCTAGCCTCAACTGCATATCAATGCGACATGGTGTTCAGAAGCCAGTAAGGGCATGCACGAATACGTAGCACGTAGGAAGGCACGAAGAGCAGGCAAGAAGCAGGAAGGAGACAGGAACTGGCAGTAGGCCATGAGGCTAACTCACCGTCATCCATGTCGCTTTCGTTGTCAACATCAACAATTGGCGGGGTAGCAGGAATCGACGACCCAGGGCCACCGGCGGCGGCCGCGAGCGACTCCTTTACGGTGGCGGGCTTGGCAGGGGGTGTGGCGCTGGTCTCGGCAGCGGGCGCGGCGCTCTTGGCAGCAGGCGCGGGAGCGGGCGCGGCGCTCTTGGCAGCGGGCGCGGCGCTCTTGGCAGCGGGCGCGGCCGCGGGCACGGCGCTCTTGGCAGCGGGCGCGGCGGTCTTTGCGGCCTTGGCGGTGGGCGCCACAGTGCGAGTGCCAGCGCCTGAGAGGTGAGAGGGAGAAGGCAAGGGAGGCACAGGTTGAGACCAGGCCACCCAGAACGGACAGGGCCTTCCAGTTGATGATCACATTATTTCTGCACCCAGCCACCAGCTTACCGCGCGCGGCCGACATCAGCATGGCACTGATGGTGCGCGCCTTTGCCACGGCCTTGGGAACCGGCGCCGTCTTCACGGGGCCCGCCTCATCGTCACTGTTCGTCAGGTCCATGACGATCTGTGACTCAGCGGGCTGAGCAGCCTGCTCCGTGCGCTTTTGAGCCCCGTCCTTCAGGGGGGATCCCGCAGTTGCGAAAGCCACAGTGCCGGTCACTGCAGTTTCAATCCTAGCCTTCTTAGTGACCTTGGTAGAAGGTGAAGGCGACAGCGACGCCGCTAAGACAGCGGCGTAGGTGCGCGCCGTAGGCGCCATGGCGGTCTTGCCCGGAGTGTTAGAGGTGGACATGCTGTGTAGAGTTGCGTAAGAAAAGATAAATACTGTATACAACTGTGATAGTAACGAGAACATGCAAATATAATGGAAGTTTGGATTCTTGATTGCGAAGCCCGATCATGCAGCATGATACGCAAATTATCGGGCAGTAAATGTGCTCATTCCTTTCACGTACTTCACAATGTGCTTTAAGCAGCTCCATACTTGAGATTTCTCATACTGGACATGGACATGCCCAGGACATGCAAGCGTGCGCGTAGTACACCTCGCAATGAACACGATGTGACTGATCCATTCGGCTACATGGGGGCAGTGCAGCAAGGCGGACACGGGGCGGAGTTGGCAAGGCAACCGACCGCATCGACACGGACGGAGCCAACTGCGCTTGTCAGCAACCCGGATGAGAGCAGGATTGGTGCAACGGCGTCACCCATTATGGCCCATTGTGCTGTTGAAGATGTCGGCCAGGTAATGTCTGGCAACTGTACGATACGCCAGGATGCCTTAAATGTAGTCTTGCGTGTAGTCTTGCGTGTAGTCCCCTCCCTTCACTCCGTCTGCGTCTGCGTGTATATCGTTTGCTGCGCGCATTCATGGACGCTTGCGTGTGCAACACATGCTATGCGTCACGTGTGTTCAAATGTCAAGGTGTGGTGCGTGTCATGCCTCCAACTTCCTGCCCCGCCATTGCGCCTTGACTTGCCATACACCTCGCGTACCGTGCGCAGGAAGAATGGCGGCCATACGACAACAAGTATGAATGCAGCAGGACTGGTATTGTGCGGAGGAGACAAGACGGAGGGGCAATTGCAGTGCGCATGCTCAGGGGAAAGCCATGGGTTTACATAAATAGAAAGTCCGTTCAGTTGAGCACTGTTATGGAGGCCTGTTGGAATGACGCATAGGCCGCTCAGAGTTTCAGGACCTGCTTGTTGTAGGAACTTCAAGGAGTGAAAGGGGCTGCAATAGCCTTTGCTGCTGGCTGCAACACGCATGGTGTGAGCGTTATGCAGCCTCTGCTGCTGGGAGGGGCACTGGGTGCGCAGGCGGTGTCAGGAGCCGTAAGCAGGGACCGGGCCGCGACGCGCCCATCCGCACGGGGCCTGTAGGTTGATGCGGTATGCCTGGCGTGTAGAACGCGCGCGCAAACACATGGTACCATGTGATTACAGCGCTGGAAGCTTGGGGAGTCGCTGGTGGGGGCCGTATGCAGCCTCTGCTGCTGGCAGCCGTAAGCAGGGACCGGGCCGCGGCGCGCCCATCCGCACGGGGCCTGTCGGTTGATGCGGTATGCCTGGCGTGTAGAACGCGTGCCCCAACACATTGTACCATGTGATTACAGCGCTGAAAGCTTGGGGAGTCACTGGTGGGGGCGGAATGCAGCCTCTGCCGCCGGCAGGGGCACTGGGTGCTCAGGCAATGTCAGGAACCGTAAGCAGGGACAGGGCAGTGGCGCGCCCATCCGCACGGGGCCTGTCGGTTGATGCGGTATGCCTGGCGTGTAGAACGCGTGCCCCAACACATTGTACCATGTGATTACAGCACTGGAAGCTTCGGAGTCGCTGGTGGGGGCGGTATGCAGCCTCTGCCGCCGGCAGGGGCACTGGGTGCTCAGGCGATGTCAGGAACCGTAAACAGGGACAGGGCAGTGGCGCGCCCATCCGCACGGGGCCTGTAGGTTGATGCGGTATGCCTGGCGTGTAGAACGCGCGCGCAAACACATGGTACCATGTGATTACAGCGCTGGAAGCTTGGGGAGTCGCTGGTGGGGGCCGTATGCAGCCTCTGCTGCTGGCAGCCGTAAGCAGGGACCGGGCCGCGGCGCGCTCATCCGCACGGGGCTTGTCGGTTGATGCGGTATGCCTGGCGTGTAGAACGCGTGCCCCAACACATTGTACCATGTGATTACAGCGCTGAAAGCTTGGGGAGTCACTGGTGGGGGCGGTATGCAGCCTCTGCCGCCGGCAGGGGCACTGGGTGCTCAGCCGATGTCAGGAACCGTAAGCAGGGACAGGGCAGTGGCGCGCCCATCCGCACGGGGCCTGTAGGTTGATGCGGTATGCCTGGCGTGTAGAACGCGTGCCCCAACACATTGTACCATGTGATTACAGCACTGGAAGCTTCGGAGTCGCTGGTGGGGGCGGTATGCAGCCTCTGCCGCCGGCAGGGGCACTGGGTGCTCAGGCGATGTCAGGAACCGTAAACAGGGACAGGGCAGTGGCGCGCCCATCCGCACGGGGCCTGTAGGTTGATGCGGTATGCCTGGCGTGTAGAACGCGCGCGCAAACGCATGGTACCATGTGATTACAGCGCTGGAAGCTTGGGGAGTCGCTGGTGTGGGCCGTATGCAGCCACTGCTGCTGGCAGCCGTAAGCAGGGACAGGGCAGCGGCGCGCCCATCCGCACGGGGCCTGTCGGTTGATGCGGTATGCCTGGCGTGTAGAACGCGTGCCCCAACACATTGTACCATGTGATTACAGCACTGGAAGCTTCGGAGTCGCTGGTGGGGGCGGAATGCAGCCTCTGCCGCCGGCAGGGGCACTGGGTGCTCAGGCAATGTCAGGAACCATAAACAGGGACAGGGCCGCGGCGCGCCCATCCGCACGGGGCCTGTAGGTTGATGCGGTATGCCTGGCGTGTAGAACGCGTGCCCCAACACATTGTACCATGTGATTACAGCACTGGAAGCTTCGGAGTCGCTGGTGGGGGCGGAATGTAGCCTCTGTTGCTGGCAGCCGTAAGCCGGGACAGGGCAGCGGCGCGCCCATCCGCACGGGGCCCGTCGGTTGATGCGGTATGCCTGGCGTGTAGAACGCGTGCCCCAACACATTATACCATGTGATTACAGCACTGGAAGCTTCGGAGTCGCTGGGGAAACGGCATACCAAGCCGCTGCCCACCAGGCCGCACATGCAACCGTCCAAAATCACACGCCCAGCAATGCCAGCCCATGCCTCTTGCATCGCCCGCGCCCTCCAGAATGCTTGACGCCCTGCATGCGTCCCTAGCAGTACAAGGTTTGCCATGACACACGCATGTTGTCAGGCGGAGAAACCGCAGACAGGGCATTCCAAGCCGCTGCCCACCACGCCGCCCATGCAACCGTCCAAAATCACACGCCCGGCAATGCCAGCCCATGCCTCTTGCATCGCCCGCGCCCTCCAGAATGCTTGACGCCCTGCATGCGTCCCTAGCAGTACAAGGTTTGCCATGACACACGCATGTTGTCAGGCGGAGAAACCGCAGACAGGGCATTCCAAGCCGCTGCCCACCACGCCGCCCATGCAACCGTCCAAAATCACACGCCCGGCAATGCCAGCCCATGCCTCTTGCATCGCCCGCGCCCTCCAGAATGCTTGACGCCCTGCATGCGTCCCTAGCAGTACAAGGTTTGCCATGACACACGCATGTTGTTAGGCGGAGAAACCGCAGACAGGGCATTCCAAGCCGCTGCCCACCAGGCCGCACATGCAACCGTCCAAAATCACACGCCCGGCAATGCCAGCCCATGCCTCTTGCATCGCCCGCGCCCTCCAGAATGCTTGACGCCCTGCATGCGTCCCTAGCAGTACAAGGTTTGCCATGACACACGCATGTTGTCAGGCGGAGAAACCGCAGACAGGGCATTCCAAGCCGCTGCCCACCACGCCGCCCATGCAACCGTCCAAAATCACACGCCCGGCAATGCCAGCCCATGCCTCTTGCATCGCCCGCGCCCTCCAGAATGCTTGACGCCCTGCATGCGTCCCTAGCAGTACAAGGTTTGCCATGACACACGCATGTTGTCAGGCGGAGAAACCGCAGACAGGGCATTCCAAGCCGCTGCCCACCACGCCGCCCATGCAACCGTCCAAAATCACACGCCCGGCAATGCCAGCCCATGCCTCTTGCATCGCCCGCGCCCTCCAGAATGCTTGACGCCCTGCATGCGTCCCTAGCAGTACAAGGTTTGCCATGACACACGCATGTTGTCAGGCGGAGAAACCGCAGACAGGGCATTCCAAGCCGCTGCCCACCACGCCGCCCATGCAACCGTCCAAAATCACACGCCCGGCAATGCCAGCCCATGCCTCTTGCATCGCCCGCGCCCTCCAGAATGCTTGACGCCCTGCATGCGTCCCTAGCAGTACAAGGTTTGCCATGACACACGCATGTTGTCAGGCGGAGAAACCGCAGACAGGGCATTCCAAGCCGCTGCCCACCAGGCCGCCCATGCAACCGTCCAAAATCACATGCCCAGCAATGCCAGCCCATGCCTCTTGCATCGCCCGCGCCCTCCAGAATGCTTGACGCCCTGCATGCGTCCCTAGCAGTACAAGGTTTGCCATGACACACGCATGTTGTCAGGCGGAGAAACCGCAGACAGGGCATTCCAAGCCGCTGCCCACCAGGCCGCCCATGCAACCGTCCAAAATCACATGCCCAGCAATGCCAGCCCATGCCTCTTGCATCGCCCGCGCCCTCCAGAATGCTTGACGCCCTGCATGCGTCCCTAGCAGTACAAGGTTTGCCATGACACACGCATGTTGTCAGGCGGAGAAACCGCAGACAGGGCATTCCAAGCCGCTGCCCACCACGCCGCCCATGCAACCGTCCAAAATCACACGCCCGGCAATGCCAGCCCATGCCTCTTGCATCGCCCGCGCCCTCCAGAATGCTTGACGCCCTGCATGCGTCCCTAGCAGTACAAGGTTTGCCATGACACACGCATGTTGTCAGGCGGAGAAACCGCAGACAGGGCATTCCAAGCCGCTGCCCACCAGGCTGCACATGCAACCGTCCAAAATCACACGCCCGGCAATGCCAGCCCATGCCTCTAGAATCGCCCGCGCCCTCCAGAATGCTTGACGCCCTGCATGCGTCCCTAGCAGTACAAGGTTTGCCATGACACACGCATGTTGTCAGGCGGAGAAACCGCAGACAGGGCATTCCAAGCCGCTGCCCACCAGGCCGCCCATGCAACCGTCCAAAATCACACGCCCAGCAATGCCAGCCCATGCCTCTTGCATCGCCCGCGCCCTCCAGAATGCTTGACGCCCTGCATGCGTCCCTAGCAGTACAAGGTTTGCCATGACACACGCATGTTGTTAGGCGGAGAAACCGCAGACAGGGCATTCCAAGCCGCTGCCCACCACGCCGCCCATGCAACCGTCCAAAATCACACGCCCGGCAATGCCAGCCCATGCCTCTTGCATCGCCCGCGCCCTCCAGAATGCTTGACGCCCTGCATGCGTCCCTAGCAGTACAAGGTTTGCCATGACACACGCATGTTGTCAGGCGGAGAAACCGCAGACAGGGCATTCCAAGCCGCTGCCCACCAGGCCGCACATGCAACCGTCCAAAATCACACGCCCGGCAATGCCAGCCCATGCCTCTTGCATCGCCCGCGCCCTCCAGAATGCTTGACGCCCTGCATGCGTCCCTAGCAGTACAAGGTTTGCCATGACACACGCATGTTGTTAGGCGGAGAAACCGCAGACAGGGCATTCCAAGCCGCTGCCCACCAGGCCGCACATGCAACCGTCCAAAATCACACGCCCGGCAATGCCAGCCCATGCCTCTTGCATCGCCCGGATGGACAGTTCGGTCTGCATGAGGAGGGCGCGCAGGACAAGTCAACAACAACATCATCTCCCGCACCATCATATCCCGCACTATGGTAGCATGCGGTCCCCACCTCCGCATGCCAACTTGCCCCCTAGTCGGGAGCGGTGTCTAGTTGAGATGGGAATCCGGCGCCAGCTGAACCCACCCCCAAATCCCCATGCATGCCCAGCGTAGAGGACCGTTCTAGCACCCGTGCAAAAGTCACGTTGAGGAAGAGTCGTCGGGGGCCAACGGGCTCCGGGACCACAAGAAGACCAGAACGTCACCACACGCCGGCCGGACGGGCCGGTACAGCCGACCCAGTAAGCGGTCGGTACTCTGCTCCGAAGACCCCGTCGCTGAACGGGGATCAGCTTCCAGATGCACTAAAACACTATTGACACTGTAGCCCCGCAGCTACTCACGAAAACATTATCGTTTGCTCTTATTGACTCCTTACTGCCGTGTAGCGTTACAAACCGCCACGGCCCCAAACGACAATCCCAATCTCTCAAACCGACAATAGCCTCCACTCATGCCTCAAGCGGCCTAGCAACTCATTCGTGGCCCTCAGCGGCCTCCTACCTCCGGCCTCGCAGCTCCCGATAACCCCACCAAGTCCGCCGTGCCCGCCCCAGCCCGCCCGTGTTGAGGTTGCACTAGTGGCCGAAAGTGCTGCCAGTACTGGGTGTGTCGCATGTATGAAGTGCCTGATAGCAGCAGAGTCCAGACAACCACGCACGCCGCAGCGCCCACGGGTGCCACCACATTAATCCGCGGCGGCACCAGGGGGGGCGGGTGGGTTGTCACCGTCCCGGCAGAGGGACGATCCGAAATACAGTACAGAAGCACAACGGCAGATAAGGCGCCGTGTGCTCCTGACGCGTACAAGACCCAGCTCGGTTCGGCCCCATGCACAGGCACGTACCCGAGCGTCCTGCGCCGTGCGTGACTCTAACGCAACACGGCAGTTACGTCGCAATAACTAGACTTATCTCCACTGCGCTGCGATAAGTCAGCGCTTATTGACTCCTTACTGCCGTGTAGCGTTACAAACCGCCACGGCCCCAAACGACAATCCCAATCTCTCAAACCGACAATAGCCTCCACTCATGCCTCAAGCGGCCTAGCAACTCATTCGTGGCCCTCAGCGGCCTCCTACCTCCGGCCTCGCAGCTCCCGATAACCCCACCAAGTCCGCCGTGCCCGCCCCAGCCCGCCCGTGTTGAGGTTGCACTAGTGGCCGAAAGTGCTGCCAGAGTTTGGTAGTAGTCCTCAACGCCGGGAGGTCATGGTGCGGGCGACGGCAGCCCTGGTGGCTGGGCTTGATTGGCTTCGCGTATGCAGCTCTTCTCGCAAAGCGCTTGGCCCAACGGCCGGTCATGCAAACCAAGGTGCGGTCGGCGGTGATGGCGGTGGCGTTCGTGCCCTTGCGCTACCGAAATCATGTGTCTCGAACACCGCGGAGCGCTCCGCCCATCGCCTAGCTTGCGCACGAACGTACGGTCCTAGTTGCACACTCAACAGCGGTCAATAGAACGAGCTTCGTGCTTGGGGATATTGGCTGCACGAGCAGCACCATCACGCGGGGATGAGCGCCGCCGGAGGCGCCGCCGGCACCTGCTGCAGGCGCAGGGCGACGCCAACGCGGGGCCTGACAGCGCCACACTCCGTCGGTCATGGGCGGCCAATGGTCACTACCAGAAGACAAGCAGCAATAGGAACACGACTGGCTTTGCAAGGGCCATGATACCAGACTCACAAACGTATCAGGTGCACCAATGGCCACGACAGAAACACACATGCGTTATCCCGCGTGCGCCAGCCATGCAGACGACGCCGGGGCGTTACAGGGAAACACATGCATCCTTGTTCAGGTGTGTGGCTTGTGGGCAGCTGTGGCCGTCCGTGTGCCCAGGAAAGGTAACAGTGCGTGTTGGCACGTGTTGGCACGAACCACTGGAGACCTCGGTACTCTCTACCGGCCCCCAGGGCCATGCCATAACACGTGTTGACGTTGTAGGCTGCTCGGAACAACCTTGGGAATAATAACAACGTCGTGACTCGAAGCTGGGACAGGCTAGCCAACATGCGCCACGCAGGAGAAGGCGCGAGTTGCAACACTAGAGCGGTTTTACGTACGCGAGTCACGCGCGGCAACCTGCCCTTCGTTCACCCGCGCCGTCGTGGTGTAGGATGCGGGCAGCCATGCCCAGCCGTGCAGCATGGCCACGAACACTAATTTCTTTCTTGCTAGCTAGGTGCCATGCTTGAGATTTGCAGTGTCTTGCATAAGAGTCACTACCAATCAAGCAGTAGGTACACCCATAGATAGCATCACCCCGGCGGACGCAGGACAGGCGCGCACGTGAATGTTTGCCTCCAAACGCCGCGGGGATGCATGCACACAATGTCCCGTACGTGCCGATACCGTACGCCACGGCAGCTGTGGGGTGTACCGTAATAGCAGGGAGGGCAACATGAAGGGTAACACCTCAGCAACCCCAGCAAGGCTGGCCTGGTCGAGCGGCGCGGAGGGGTGAAGGATACCCGGCACGCGTGGAACGCGCAATGTATCTATAGTGATAGAAGGCGTAGTGATGGGAGGAAATAAGGAGCACTCGGGGCCGCGATGGCGGGTTGGATGCGCCACGGGCCCCGGCCCAGCCAAAGGGAGCGAACGCTGGGCGGAGCCGGTGGGTGAGCGACTCGAGGGACGTGCCAGTAGTGAACAGCAGTGGCGGATGGGTCATCCAATGTGAGAGATGATACAGCCACGCCGGCAGCCAAACTCCGCACTCGACCACGTACGGGCACGTCGTGGTACTGCTGTGAGGAGGCCGGGCTGAGTTGGGATGCCTGCCAAGCCTGGCTACCCACATGTGAGCCTGTGTCGCCATACGCTCTTAATAGTAATGACATATAGCACACTGCTCCTAGCACTTCGGTGATAAGTAATTGCCCCGCCGGGTGAAGTAAGGCCGGGGCTGAAAGGAACCAAGGTTGGTTCCCTAGGCGTCCACTCGCGAGTGGGCAGGCGACACATACAGTTGGCATTGACGTGCGTTGCGGAACTAATGCGTACGTTGGCTTGGGTCTCTGGGTTCATGAGGCATTGACAGAACACGCTGCCCCTGCTATGGCTCTGACGAAGTAACATGTATGCATACATGTCCTGAAGGATTGGCAGGGAGCGTGCCGCACAGCACGCAAGCCGCGTGACTACGGTAAGCATGAGGCCATAACGTGACACAGATGCCGTGCCATACAGGCGGCCAACGCTACGGCACAAGCCAGCTTGACGCGTCCACAGATACATACATGGCGCCTGACACCTGGATAGGAGCTATCAGTCTGACTGTGGGGTCGATGCTACCCCGGCATGGATCTGGGTTGAACGGTTGGTGGTACCATCGCGCGGGCATGGCGGGTCGAGTAGCGTGTTTCATGCACGGCACTCCCGCTAACCAGCTACACACCGCAGTGTACTGGTTATCCAACAACTACATTCAGACCATTCTGGTATCCCACTCAAACCTGCGCCAAGTGTCAGGAAAAGCGCTTGCCAAGTCGGCTACCCGCTTTCACAGGATGGCGAGCGGGTGACTGGCATGTGTACAGGCGGGTGGGCCAACAAGAGGGGAGGGCGGATGGGTGCCGTGACTTGGTGGTGGGCCCCACCGCGAGCAGCAACAGCCCAGCCCAACACACGGGCGCCATCCAAACCCACCAGGCAGGCTGTAATCCCAGCTCCGACCGTATCTCGCAACAAAATGTTGGTTGCGCAGGGTCGGGCTCACTGCGTGACACAGCGTCCGATGCCTGGTGCAGGGCACGAAGGCATGTTTATGCGTCATGCGGTATAGTTATGCGTCATGCGGTATTGTTATTGGCTGGGCATAGCATGCTGGCCGAACTGCACAAAACTCCACATCGCTCACTGAGGGCGAAATATCCGGAAAAACAAATTCGGCACTTGGGCCTAGCGCACACATCGAATGCATATAGGTTGGCTTGGGGTGCGTCAGCCAAACTACAAGGGTGGTGCCGCGTGATAGTATGATGTGCGTGCGGACCTCAAGACGTACAGGGTGACGCATGATCACGTAAGCCCGCTCCGTTGTCAACACGAAGCAATAGCGAGGCGCAGGCTTGCCGTGCACGGTACACTCAAGGCGTATTGCGACAGGGCACGCAGCAGGGCACGCAACAAGTCGAAGCGTCCATAACGACAGGGCAGGCAGCATAATTGCATGCGGCACACAGGCCATATCGCAAGACACATGATGCGAGGCGCAAAGCCTGTTGCTGGCGGCACACACGCCGTATCCGAACGTGGCGCTCAGACCACACATTGTCCACAACGCAAAGGCATGTACAACGAAGGCACGTAAGCATTTCAATGCCGTCTATAATCCACAACGCAAGAGTGTGGAGCCCGTTGCTTGCGGCACACAGGTCGTATCATAAGGGCACGTATGCCATCTATTACCCAAAAGCAAGGGTGCGAAGCCGTTGCTTGCGGCACACAGGTCACATCATACGGGCACGTATGCCGTGAATTGTCCATAAAACAAGGGTGCGGAGCCCGTTGCTTGCGGCGCACAGGCCGTATCATAAGAACACGTACGCGGCGCATTGTCCATGAAGCAAGGGCGCGGAGCCCGTTGCCTGCGGCACACAGGCCGTATCATGAGGGCACGTACGCCGTGAAGTGTCCATGGAGCAAGGGCGCGGAGCCCGTTGCCTGCGGCGCACAGGCTGTATCATGAGGGCACGTACGCCGTAAATTGTCCATGAAGCCAGGGCGCGGAGCCCGTTGCTTGCGGCGCACAGGCCGTATCATAGGGGCACGTATGCCGTCCATTGTCCATAAAGCAAGGGCACGGAGCCCATTGCTTGCGGCGCACAGGCCGTATCATAAGGGCACGTATGCCGTCCATTGTCCATAAAGCAAGGGCGCGGAGCCCGTTGCTAGCGGCGCACAGGCCGTATCATAGGGGCACGTATGCCGTCCATTGTCCATAAAGCAAGGGCGCGGAGCCCGTTGCTTGCGGCACACAGGCCGTATCATAAGGGCACGTATGCCGTCCATTGTCCATAAAGCAAGGGCGCGGAGCCCGTTGCTTGCGGCGCACAGGCCGTATCATAAGGGCACGTATGCCGTCCATTGTCCATAAAGCAAGGGCGCGGAGCCCATTGCTTGCGGCACACAGGCCGTATCATAAGGGCACGTATGCCGTCCATTGTCCATAAGGCAAGGGCGCAAAGCCCGTTGCTTGCGGCGCACAGGCCGGATCCCAACGGCACACACGCCCTTTCCCCAAGGGCACGCGGGCCCTGCGGCCTGGATAGGCAGACAGGAGAAGTACCGCGCCAAAAGTCCTGAGGGTCTTGGGGAGGTGGGGGTGGCACAATGGAAGATGTGGAAAGGTATTGCACAAAGCTGTGAACTGTAAAGCGACGGGTAGACACGAAGGCACGGCAAGCAGGACCGCGCATGGCAAGCAAGTAGCCCGCCCGCACAGCTGTGCATGCCCTTTTGCTTTCAGTGACTTGCCGAACGCCTTGTCCGCAACGCTTCGCGCGCCTTTGCTCCGCTTGAAAGCTCCGCTCTGCTCCGATTTGCTCCCGAATGCGGCCCCCGAACCAAAGCGTGGTTCAAAGCGCCAGAGAAGCTTCGAAGGGCATTCCCTTACGATCAGAGAGCGAGCGTGATCAAGCTAAGGGGTTCCATTGAGCAGGATCGCGCAACAAAACGCTGCAACTCCGTCTGAGTATATATTAAACGCTTATTCGGTCCATACATGGTCAAGTATAGTTAGAACCAGGTATAGGATTGCAAAGAAAGTCCAGAAATGTAGGGAACGTTTAAGTGCGACACACTGAGGTCACCGTCCCGGCAGAGGGACGATCCGAAATACAGTACAGAAGCACAACGGCAGATAAGGCGCCGTGTGCTCCTGACGCGTACAAGACCCAGCTCGGTTCGGCCCCATGCACAGGCACGTACCCGAGCGTCCTGCGCCGTGCGTGACTCTAACGCAACACGGCAGTTACGTCGCAATAACTAGACTTATCTCCACTGCGCTGCGATAAGTCAGTAGTAGCCCCGCAGCTACTCACGAAAACATTATCGTTTGCTCATAATTTTGTGCCCCACTTCTCCATTTGTTGTGTGCCGACGGCAGAATGTAATGTGTTTCATGTTGAATTCTTAATATCACTGTGTCCTAGTCAATGTCCCGTGATGGCTCCCCATTCCTCGGTCAATTCCCTGGTCCTTTTCACCGGTCCTTTCCCCGGTCCTTTCCCCGGTCCTTTCCCAGGTCCCGTTCTTGTTGATTCCCCTACGCATGGAGGAGTAGCATGGTTGAGCTTGACAGCAGCCCCGCCCTGAGTGCGAGTGGTTCAGTGCACTCCAATACGAAGCTGCTGTCAAGGCTGCTGTATACCCCCTCTCCCGCGCGCCTCGTCCCTGCCTGTTTTCTTCAACCCCTCCGCAGCTCCACGGTTCCGCCCGTGCACGGGGTCCATCCCTGACTTCTGTTCATTCCTGACCTCTATCGTCTCAGCTTTTCTTCACTGTGCGCGGGTTAGCTGGACCATGGACTGTGGAAGGAGTTGCAGCGGGCTTTGCACCCCTGACAACTCTGCGTGACTGAAAATGCGGCATCCCCGGCAAATCCTCGTCACCGGCTCTGCGCATCTGCAAAAGGGAAGATTTGATCGAGGTATCCTTCATCCTCGTCAGATCGCCGAAAATCTCCTAAAAGACCATGACATTCCCTCACTTTCCACAAAATATATATGTCACTATGGTAGAGTTTGCCTCTCCTCAGACACCGCTTGTTTTGTTCAAAAGCGTGCGTGAACCCCCCCCTCCGTTTGTCTGGAAAATGGCCAAAATGGCCGTTTAATGTCTGGAGACATTAAGATAGGAGCCCTGCTTCATATTCACACGGTTTAGACCGAGCCTCGTTATCAAAACGAGCAGGTCCCGGTCGCGCAAACGCCTCGTAATGCAGCCCGTCTCGCTCTCGCCCCGCGCCCGCCGCTGCGCTGCTGCGCCGCCGCCGCCGCCGCTGCTGCAGCGCCGCCGCCACTGCCACTCCGCTGCGTTCCTACCATGTCTCTGGCTCCAGAGTCAGCGACAGGGCCTGCGCCGCCGCCGCCGCGCACTCGCCGCCTCGCCAGGTGAGGGAAGAAGAGGAGCGCGCCCGCAACCGCTGCGGCCTGCCCTGCTCCGCGCGCGGCCTAGCTCCATTCACATGTTTTCTGGCTCCACATGTTCTGACGGCCTCGCCTCTGATGCGCACGGCGGGCTTGGATCAGACAACAGGCATTGCCCCCATTTGCCGGCCCCTCTGACCCGCCCCGCGGCTGCCGCGCGGCCCCCACCCCCCCACCGCCCACCGCCGAGAGCTGCCTCCCCCACCGCCTGACCCCCTCCCGCGCCACCCTCCCTCCCTCGCAGTAGCCCCACCCCAATAAGCCGATGGCGGCGACGCGACACGTGCTCCCCACCCGCCCCCATCCCCATATCCTGTCCAACACCATGCTGATGCCCAAGGCCGCCACCGCTGCCACCACCACCATCCGCTTCTACTACTGCCATGACCATCACCCGCTGCTGCTACTGCCGCCGCCGCCACCACCGCTACGGCTGCCGCCGCTGCCGCCCGGTGCTACTGCTACTGCCGCTATCCGACTCTAGCCCGCGCCGTCGCCCCAGACGCAGCAGACGCAGCTAGGTGGGTGTGGTGCGGTGCCGGCGGGTTACGGTGAGGGGTGGGGTGGATGGGTGGGGTGGAAGGGCAGAGGGCGAGGGGTATGTGAGGGGTATGTGCCCGAGCCAGGGGGGGAAGGCGGGGGGGGGGGGGCGGGGAACACACGTGTCACGTGCACGGAGTTGCTCCTTCCGATTACTACCGTATGTTGCTTATGTTGCTGCGACTGCTGCTGCAACCGCCGCCGCAGTTGCAAGTGCACGCGTGTGCGCATTCACTCCCACGCACGCCTTCACGCGCACCACCCACACACCCAACCCGCTCACCACAACCCACCACTCGCACTACCTCCCCATTGCCGTGTTGCTGCGAAGAATGCTGCAGCCAGCGCGCGTGTGCCTTCACTCCCACGCACGCCATCGCACCGCGTCCACGACTACGTCCGTCCGCCACGCACCACCCACATCCCCCCGGCCGCCGCCCCCTCCCTCCCTCCCTCGCTCCCTCCCTCCCTCACAGGAGCCTTTCAATAACCCCACACGGGCCCAACCACCTCACAAGGGCCTAAGTAAGAGCCTACACCGCCGCACAAGGATGCTGCTGCTACTGCATGCCGCTTTTCCACCGCCCCAAGGTGTGTGGGTTTGCCGGCGGATTACGGTGTGGGGTTGGGGTGGAGGGGTGTGTGGGTGGTAAGTACGCCATCGCGGGGTTTGGGGTAAGGGCACTGGGGTAAGCATGACTAAGCGTGCACGGAGTTTGATCCCTTTACCTCTTCATTTCCGTGTTGCTGTGCTTGCTGCTGCAAGCAACCGCCGCCATGGCACCCAACCCAGCCAGCCCGTCCCCACACCCCATACATGGCACCCAACCCAGCCAGCCCGTCCCCACACCCCATACCTCCGGCGACCCCCAAACGCATCCACCCTGCCCCCCCCATCCCTCCCACACAGACCTTGCTGCTGGCGCACGTGCACTGCAACGCCACTGCTCGCTACTGCCCGCACCGGCAATCCTTCCTCATCACCACCCGCACTGCTACTGCTGCTACTGCTACTGCTGCCGCCGCCGCCGCTGCCGCCGCCAATCGCCGCCGCCGCCGGGCGCATTCGAGCGCACCCCCATCCATCCGTGCCGGTCCCACAAGCCCGCAGCACTGCATTCGCACTGAACGCAATGCAGTTCGCCCTCTCAACCAGAGGTGTGTGTGTGTGTGTGTGTGTGTGCGTGCGTGCGTGTGTGTGTGTGTGTGCGTGTGTGTGTGTGTGTGTGTGTGTGTGTGTGTCTGTGTGTGTGTGTGTGTGTATGGTGCGCGGTTTGTCTCTGGGGCTTTGGGTTTCGGGGTTGGAGCGGGGTCCCTGCTGCGTTAGTTAGCAAACGGCCACCGAGGTCGCAGTACCTGCCAACCCTGCCAGCGCTGCATCCACGCACGTTCACTCGCCCATCACCGCCACCCACCACGCGTCATCACTCAGCACACCGTGTTAACGACTACATGCGCCGTCCACATCCCCCCCCCCCCGCCTGCTGCCTCCCACCCGGGTAGGATGGAGCCTTTCAACAACCCCACACGGGCCGAACGCAACCACCCCACACCCACAAGGGCCTGAAGCAAGAGCCTACACCGCCGCACAAGGCTGCTGCTGCTACTGCTACTGCCATCACCAACCGCCCGATGCTGCTGCCGCTTTTCTGCTGCCGCCCCGGCCCGCGTTCTCACCACATACAAGACGCAGACGCAGCAAGGTGTGTGGGGAGCGGTGCCGGCGGGGTACGGTGTGGGGGTGGGATGGAGGGGTGTGTGTGTCGTAAGTACGCCATTGCGGGGTTGGGGGTAAGGGTGATTAAGCGTGCACGGAGTTCGATCCATTCCCTCTTCATTACCATGTTGCAATGATTGCTGCTGCAAGCAACCGCCGCCATGGCACAAGCCAACCCAGCCAGCCCGTCCCCACACCCCATACCCACCGACGACCCCCAAACGCATCCACCCTGCCCCCCCCCCTCCCTCCCCTCACCATGCACACAGGCCCTGCTGCTACACGCACGTGCTCTACAACGCCACCTGCTACTGCTGCTGCTACTGCTGGCGGGCGCATTCGAGCGCACCACCATCCATTCGTGCCCAAGCCCCCAGCACTGCAATCGCATCGAACGCAATGCAGTCCGCCGCCTACCTCTCAACCAGGTGTGTGTGTGTGTGTGTGTGTGTGTGTGTGTGTTGTGTGTGTGTGTGTGTTGTGTGTGTGTGTGTGTGTGTGTGTGTGTGTGTGTGTGTGTCTGTGTTGGTGTTTGTGCATGGAGGGTGGTGGTTTGTCTCTGGGGTTTTGGTCTTTGGGGGTGGAGTTGTGGGGTCATTGCCGCGTTAACAGACCGCCACCGAGGTCGCTGTATCCCCCTACCCCTGCCAGCAGCGCTGCACCCACGCACACACATCACCCACCACGCGTCATCAATTAGCACAGCGTGTCGCGTGTGCCTTCACTCCCACGCACGCCATCGCACCATGTCCATGCCTACGTTCGCCACGCACCACCCACATCCGCCCGCCGCCGCCCCCCCCCCACCTCCCTCCCTCGCAGGAGCCTTTAATTCCAACAACCTCACACGAGCCCAACCACCCCAACCACAAGGGCCTGAAGCAGGAGCCTACATCGCCGCACAAGGATGATGATGCTACTGCTACTGCCATCACCACCCGCCCGACGATGCTGCTGCCGCCATTACCGCCGCCGCCCGCTGCTACTGCGGCTTCCCGGCCCCAGTCCGCGTCACCACACAGACATCGACGCAGCAAGGTACGTGGTGTAATAATGCTGGCGGGTTGCATACGGTGCTGGGGCACTCAGCAGGGGGTGGGGCGGGTGGGTATACGCACGACTTCGCACCCAACCCAACCACACACACCCATCCCCACGCCCCACACACATTATTGACGACCCCCAACCGCACCCCCCCTCCCTCCCCCCCCCCCTCGCCCCCCCCCACCCACACACACAAAGACCCTATTGCAGCACGTGCGCTGAACCTACCGCTGCCGCTGCTGCTGCTGCTGCTGCTGCCGCCGCCGCCGCTGCCGCCGCCAATCGCCGCCGCCGCCGGGCGCATTCGAGTGCACCCCCATCCATCCGTGCCGGTCCCACAAGCCCGCAGCACTGCAGTCACACTGAACGCAATACAGTCCGCCCTCTCAGCCAGGTGCGTGTGTTTGTGTGCGTGTTTGCACATGGAGGGTGGTGGTTTGTCTCTGGGCCTTCGTGGTTTGGGGGTAGGGTGGGGGCCTTGCCGCGTTAGCAACCTGCCACCGATTGAGGTCGCAGTACCTGCCAGCGCTGCACCCACATCCACCCACCAAGCAATCGTCATCATCTAACACACCGTGTCCTAAGCCAAGGACTGCCCACATCCCTCACCACCCCTACTTACACAGGAGTCGTTCAACAACCCCACACGCACACGCACATACAAGGCCCCGAAGAGCCTACCCCTACCGCCGCACAAGGATGCTGCTGCTACCGCCTGCCATCACCATCGCCCGCTGCTGTGCCCAAGTCTTCACGCCCACGCCCACGACCACCTACCCCCACCCCCGCCCCAAACACGCACCCACCCCACAAGGTGCGTGTGTTACGGACGCAGCACACGAGGGAGGGGCCCTGGGAGTCATGTACGATGTACGATGTACGGATGAAGGGACGGCAATGGCAACTAGCCAGGGCGGGACAGTGCTGAGCATGCATCGCATATAGGCGTGCATGTGTGTGTAGTGTGTGCGCGTGGTACGCCGCCCTCTCCTTCCCTTCCCCATCCTGCAACGCTCCCGCCTGCCCCCCACTTACCCCGTGCCACACATGCCACACACACGCAGGCCGGGGTTCTACGGCAGCTGTACGAGCGGCGGTGTACACGTAACCCCGGTCATCGTGCCATCTGCCCCCCCTCCTCCCTTCCACACACACTCCCACCCCCCTTCAGCTTACCGCCGTAAGTGTTTGGGTGGGTGCGTGGGTGTTTGGGTGCGTGTTTGGGTGGATAGATGGGTAGATAGGGTAGTCAAGGGTTTTAGACACGAGCGCAGACTAAACCAAACACAGGCAGGTGTGGGGGACGAGGCGAATCAATAGAAGGGTGGTGTAGGTGGTGGTGAGCGCGCACGCACACGCACACGCACACGCGCACACACCCAACCACACACCGAAACACGTGCCGTCGCTGCCGCCGCCGTGCGTGGCGGGCTTAGCTCACGGCTCAGGAGCGACAGCGCGCCGCTGCGACTACTGACCCGGACCCGGAGGCAGCAGTAGCAGACCAGCAGACGCCAGCAGGCGGGGGCGGCGGCGGCGGCTTTCATAGCTAGGTCGTGCCTTGCCTCACTACCCTACAACCGTAAACAAATGTGGTCATATATACATGTTTCTCCTCAGCCGCACCCCTCCGATGTCTGATTGATTCATCCTCTCCCAACACGTACTGCGTTAGGGTTACATAAAGGGGCGCGCTTATGAAGTTTGCCGGGCTTGGATGATCCCCAGGGGGTATGCAGTAATCGAAGGAGTTCTCACTCCTCAACGTTACAAGCAACGAAGCAAACAGGCAAGCCCCACAGTCGGGCTGAAAACCCCCAAGTTCACTTTGACCTAGTGGCCGTTAGGCGTCTCTCAGTTGCCTCCCACCGGCAGATCATAAAAACAAAAACATGGCAGAACAGTACTGTAAGATAGAAAGTGACAAACGGCAGATGCTGCTACCAGCAAATTGCCGGCGTGGGTGATTGAGTAATTGAAGGTAATTAATAGGTAATTAATACGTAGGGGTATGAAGTTGGGTATGAAGTAATTGAAGGTAATTAATATGGCTGGAAGCGGTATGGGGTAATTGAAGGTAATTAATACGGCTGGAAGGAAGCGCATTGCCTAAGGGGGGTAACCTACGTACAGTTCAGCAGACACTGCCTTTGCTTCCGCATACCTACCGAATGTACGTTTCATGCATGCGAGTGCCCGTATCTTGTAGATGCCCTCAGGCCCGCGGCGTGCATCTATGCCCAGAACAAGGGGTGTCAGCTTTGTACAGCTGGAAAATGGGCTGAGCCCCATGTAGCGCAAGGGATGTGATGATGGGCACCGGCGACATGAACAGCACCCTTGCAAGCCCATCCAGCGGGACTGGCCACTATGCCAACGCCGTGCCGAGGCACCGACATGCCCTGTCCCCGCCACGCCACGCCACCTTACCCACGCCACTTCACGGTCCATGATATCCCAAATGCACCTCACCCACATCCCACTCAAGCACCGCAAACGGCTAGCCGGGCTCGGGCGCGTGATCCCGGGCCGCGACACATTTAAGGCTCGGGGACGCATGGTTTGGCTGTTGCAAACAATTTCGACATTCTTGCCCCAAGACGCTTGTTGTCGACATGTTTTGATACATGGATGTAAGATATTTAGGGGCCGAGAGCTATACTCGCGGACTGAAGAAAGTCAAGATGTCCATGGACTCACGAGGTCGCTTCTCGCTCCGGCCGAGTTTTCCCTGCCGCCTATTTTTCTACAATAGGGAATAGCAATTAATAATACGTGGCACTCGCGGTTTGCGCCAGTTTGGCACTTTTTGTCGACGCAGGCAGGCACCAGGCAGGCAGGCAGGCAGGCAGGCAGGCAGGCAGGCAGGCACGGACAGGGGCAATCCTGGGGGGCTTCGCCCCCCCTGGATCGCTTCGCTCAGGGGGCTCAGCCCAAAAATCTGCCCCGG
The DNA here is from genome assembly GCF_000002595.2 of Chlamydomonas reinhardtii. Classification (NCBI taxonomy): domain Eukaryota; kingdom Viridiplantae; phylum Chlorophyta; class Chlorophyceae; order Chlamydomonadales; family Chlamydomonadaceae; genus Chlamydomonas; species Chlamydomonas reinhardtii. Next base: position 179,098 of record NC_057011.1, on the reverse strand, counting down.
GGGGGGCAAACCCCCAAAACATCTTCAGATCCCGCCAAACCAACGTCTACATTTCGTAGAAGCGCGGCCTAAAATTCCAAAAACATCTCTCCGCCTTCGGGGGATTTTGGGTGAATTTCTACGCGTGGATGGAACACACGAGCACTGATTTATGCTCGGCTCCTCCCCTCCCTCTTCTCCCTCGCTCTTCGCTCTTACTTCTCGATTGCTACCTCTTCCTTCACCTTTCTTCTTTCCTCTTCGCCTTAACCGTCTTTCTCCCTTGAATGGTCTGTTAAAAAGTTTGCTCTTCTCTGCTGTGCTCTTCCCCATACGTCTCGCTCCCTCCCTATTTCTTTTGCTGCCTTTCCTCCTCTGCAATTCTGTGCTTTTTACATAGCTCTCCAGTTTCTTTCCACATTTCTTTCCACATTATTTCCGCTCACTGCGGCGGTATCCCCGGGCAGCTTGATGTCGAGCGTGCTGTACGCCGTGCCCACCCGCCCCCCGCCCGGCGCTGGGAACACCCGGCGCCGTGGCGGGTGTGGCGGCGTGCGGCGGGGGCAAGGTGCGGGTTCAAGTCCCGCCCCGGGGACCTCCGGTTGAAAAACACGCGTGCTTGCCCGCAAAAGCACACGCGTGGACGCCGCGCACACGTTGCCGCGAGCGGGCCGGGGAAGGGCCGCCGGGCCCGAGCCGCCACACAATGCGCGTTTCACTCGCCTCCATGTGTGTGGTCGGGGAGGGCCACGAGGGGCGGACCCTTGGGTCGGCCGGAGCCCCGACGTGAGGGGTGGGCGGCCGACAGGATGGAATGACGGGACCCAAGCGGCGCGCGCCTTCTTCATCGTCTCCTTCGGCGGCGGCGGCTTCTGGTCTCAAGTAGTTAGATGCTATCGACAGCCTGCTTTGTTTGTCAGGATAAAGGGTAATCATCAGTTAGTTCCAGTGGGAGCGTTCTTATTGGCAGCTAAACATGCACTGCAATCACTACATGTTACACAACGGGCTGCGCGCGCACTACTGCATTTTTATTGCTTCACTAAAGCTTAGTATAGGGCGCATGTGCTTCAGCGGCAGTGGCAGCGTCTCAAAATCAGCCCTGGGTCAGCTCAAAACGTGT